>NC_053025.1:216646206-216858497 GCF_003073215.2 Triticum urartu | reverse complement strand
TGACGGCGATGGAGACCAGCGACTGGAGGCGGCTGGCGGCGAGAAGACAATCCAGAGACCACGAGGGCAGAGCAGGCTATCGCGCGGGCGAAGGGGTTCGGAGAAATTTCCAAAATTTTGCCCGTGAATATATATAGCCCGACCCTGTCGGTGTGACCGAGTGGAACAACTCGGTGGCACCGAGATTCATAACTGCAGGCAGTTACTGAAACTCGGTGTGACCGAAATGTTCAAATCGGTTGCACCAAGATCGAAAACCTAGATCAACTTAATGATCTCGGTAGGACCGAAAGTGGGGTATCGGTCAGACCGAGAATCATAAAGAGGTTTTGGAAGTTTAAGTCTATGACGAATCGGGGACTCCAAGCGCTCCTCACACAGAGTGGTTCGAATCTGACTTGATCAAATTTTGTGATGCAGCATGAATACAATTTGAGACGAGAAAAGCATAGATAGCTAGAGGAGGTTCTTAGGCATTCTTGTCCATCCACTTGGCAAAAAGAAATAAAGCCGAACAATCAAAACAACAAGTGGATGTCCTCGAATGAGTAAAATATGCAACCAGCATGCTCACACAATAAGATGGCAAATGAAATATGTGACAAGGCATGCACAACCAATTCTAGCATCTATCAAGCAATTTGCGATGACTAGGTCATCTATATATGAGTATATTGACTTAGGAGTCAAGTGAGAGCACTTGATCATAGGTCATACTCATCGTTTAGGCTCAAGTGGGGTTACCACTTTTACATAAAGCATTGCTGTTCACATCTTTAGAGTTGCTTTAGCTCAAGTATTAGAGTAAAGCTCCCCCTAGATGTGATATCCCCCCTAAGAGGGATGAACTAACCTTGGGTTTTGTTGATGATGACTTCATGTAGATGTTGAAGATGTGGATGCTCAATGTTGATGTAGATCACTTGGAGCTATCCATTAGAGTGAATTGCACTTTCAATACCTACATGGGTTAGTCCCACAAGGAACAAACAAGGATATCCATAGACATAGTGATGCACACAAAAGATGATGTCCATGAAAACTTTTAGGTTACCTTGTCCCTTGTCTTACCAACAAGAGGGTTTGTGACTCCTTGAACTAGTGCAAGATGTGGAAGTTGATTGCACTAGTTCTTGCCAAAATGATAAGAGTGAAGTATGTTGGCGGAGTCACCCTCAAGAACTCTCTAGTTCTTCTTCTTTTGGATCCACATCATCTTGATGGGAATCCTTGGTGTTGTAGTCGTACTTGATGAAGTGGAACTTGAAGTAGTCTTGGGAATCCACTTGACTAAGGTTTTAGGAGCTTCTTCAAATGTGTCAATTTCCTCTTGAAGCTTGTCCTTGCCTTTTTGCTTGTAGTCTTGTGGTGGAAGATCATCTTGAGCTTGTGTCCCCTTGAAAGAAGTATCATACTTCTCTTGTTGAGGAATAAATTTTGTCTTGGGGTATTGATCTTCTTCCCACTCAACTCCATTGGCATTGAACTTTCGTTCAAAACCAACACCTTAATTCTTCCGGTGCATTCCTTGATTGCGCACAATTTCCTCGAATTGCTTACTCCCGGCAAGGCTTTTGTACACTCCTTTCTCTATAATTCCCTTCAATAAACTATTTTCTTGATCAAGTGTAACTTGGCTAAGAGAATCATTAGTGGAATCAAGAGAACTACTAGAAGCAACAATATTGGATTTAGCATGATCATTGTTACTGCTAGAGGAAGAATCTTTCTTGTTACTAGACTTGACTTGAGGCATGTAAGTGGATAAGAGTAAACGCTTGGAAATATAAGAAGAACTTTTCTTGCGGAGATCATCATTGATTGCCTTTAAGAACTCATGCTCTTGCTCAAGATTGAGCTTTTCAAAGCATAATTTCTCATGAGCTCTTAAAAGTTCTCGATGATCTTCGAAGATAGTTTCATGAGCTAACTTAAGAGTGTTTAGTTCTTTAGTTAGAGCCTCAATCTTCTCCTTATCATTGTCATTCGTTTTATCTTGATTAGCATGTTTAATTGTCGTTTCATCATAATATTCATCACGAGAGTTGTCACCAAGCAAATCATCACCTAACAAGTCATCTTCATCACTATTGAAATCAACATACTCGGGGTGTGTTACCTTAGGACCTTTGGCCATGAAGCATCTTCCAATTCCTTCATTTGGTGAGTCAAATATGTCGTAGGAGTTGGTTGACACGAGTGCTAGACCGGCAACACCTTCATCTTGAGTATCTTCGGAGTCGGAGTGATAACTTCTCTCGGAGTGGCTGTCAGAGTCGGAGCCGGATACCCATTCACCAACATGAGCTTGATGTCTTCGTCTTGTGTAGCTCCTTGATGATTTTTCCTTCCTTTCCGAATCCTTGCTTCTCCGTGAGTATCTTCGTTCATAACGGTCATCTCTACTCCTTCTCTCTCTTGGTGGTGATTCTTTGCTTCTTCTTTTTGGAGAATTTTCTCTTCTCTTGTAGGGAGCCGTACACTCATTGGAATAGTGTCCGGGTCTTCCACAACTGTAGCAGTTTCGCTCTCGACTAGAAGATCTTTTGTCATTGTAGGACCTTGACTTGGAGCTTCTATCTTTGCTTCTACTCTTGTAGAACTTGTTGAAGTTCTTCACCATTAAGCTCAATTCTTCATTGAAGTCTTGTTTCTCACTTGATGATGTAGGGGCTTCACATGAGGCTTTATAGGCACCACTTGATTTGTTGTGAAATTCCTCTTTATCCTTAAGTGACATCTCATGAGCAACAATTCTTCCAATCACCTCCGTTGGCTTGAGATCTTTGTAATTGGGCATCATTTGGATCAATGTGCACACGGTATCATATTTTCCATCCAAGGCTCTTAGAATCTTCTTGATGATGAATCTGTCGGTCATCTCTTCACTTCCTAAGCCGGCAATCTCATTTGTGATGAGAGCAAGCCTAGAGTACATTTCAGCGACACCTTCACCATCCTTCATCTTGAACTTGTCAAGTTGGCTTTGAAGCACATCCAACTTGGATTCCTTGACGGAGCGGTACCTTCGTGCATATCAATCAAAGTGTCCCAAATTTCCTTCGCATTATCAAGACGGCTGATTTTGTTGAATTCTTCGGGGCACAATCCGTTGAAGAGAATATCACAAGCTTGAGCATTGTATTGCAACATCTTCAACTCATCCGCGGTAGCTTCACGGTTTGGTTCTCTCCCATCAAAGAGGTCACCTTGCAAGCCAACACACACAATAGCCCAAACGGCGGGGTTATGTCCAAGAATATGCATTTTCATTTTATGCTTCCAACTAGAAAAATTAGTACCATCAAAGTAAGGACCTCTACGGTGATAATTTCCCTCGCTAGACGCCATACTCTCCTAGGTTGTGAAACCAAGGCTATGACCACCAAAGCTATGGAGATCAAAGCAAATGGAGACGAAAGCTTTGATACCACTTGTAGGATCGAAAATATGTCTAGAGGGGGGTGATTAGACTACTTGACCAAATAAAAACTTAACCTTTTCCCAATTTTAGTTCTTGGCAGATTTTAGCTAATTTAGGACAAGTCAAGCAATCATCACATAATTCAAGCAAGCATGCAAAGAGTATATAGGCAGCGGAAAGTAAAGCATGCAACTTGCAAGAATGTAAAGGGAAGGGTTTGGAGAATTCAAACGCAATTGGAGACACGGATGTTTTTCCCGTGGTTCGGATAGGTGGTGCTATCCTACATCCACGTTGATGGAAACTTCAACCCACGAAGGGTAACAGTTGCGCGAGTCCACACATGGCTCCACCCAAGGGTAACGGTTGCGCGAGTCCACACAGGGCTCCACCCACGAAGGGTCCACGAAGAAGCAACCACCCAAAGGGTCCACGAAGAAGCAACCTTGTCTATCCCACCATGGCCATCGCCCACACAGGACTTGCCTCACTAGCGGTAGATCTTCATGAAGTAGGCGATCTCCTTGCCCTTACAAACTCCTTGGTTCAACTCCACAATCTTGTCGGAGGCTCCCAAGTGACACCTAGCCAATCTAGGAGACACCACTCTCCAAGAAGTAACAAATGGTGTGTAGGTAATGAACTCCTTGCTCTTGTGCTTCAAATGATAGTCTCCCCAACACTCAACTCTCTCTCATAGGATTTGGATTTGGTGGAAAGAAGATTTCAGTGGAAAGCAACTTGGGAAGGCTAGAGATCAAGATTCATATGGTAGGAATGGAATATCTTGGTCTCAACACATGAGTAGGTGGTTCTCTCTCAGAACATATGAGTTGGAATGGTGTATGTGTTCTGATGGCTCTCTCTTCAAATGAAGAGGATGTGGAGGGGTATATATAGCCTCCACACAAAATCCAACCGTTACACATAGTTTTCCAATCTCGGTGGGACCGAATCAACAAACTCGGTCGGACCAAAAATGTAAACCTAGTGACCGTTAGAGATTTTCGGTGGGACTGACATGCAAATCGGTAGGACCGATATGGTTAGGGTTTGGGCATAATGTAATCTCGGTGAGACCGATTACACAAACTCGGTGAGACCGAAATTGGTAATTATCTAACCAGAGAGTTGGTCAGGCAAACTCGGTGGGACCGATTTGCTCTTTCGGTGAGACCGAGTGGAACTCGGTGAGACCGAAAAGTTACAAAGGGGAAACACTAAGTTTACATTGCAATCTCGGTGGGACCGATTCGCTCTTTCGGTGAGACCTAAAAGTTACGAAAGGGAAACAGAGAGTTTGCAATCCCATCTCGGTGAGACCGAGATCCTTATCGGTAGAACCAAATTGCTAGGGTTTGGCAGTGGCTAATGACAAGTGAAACTCGGTGGCGCCGGATAGGAAGAATCGGTAGGACCGAGTTTGGCTTAGGGTTTAGGTCATATGTGGATATGGGAAAGTAGTTGAGGGTTTTGGAGCATATCACTAAGCACATGAAGCAAGAGGCTCATTAAGCAACACCTCATCCCTCCTTGATAGTATTGGCTTTTCCTAAAGACTCAATGTGATCATGGATCACTAAAATATAAAATGTAGAGTCTTGAGCTTTTGAGCTTGAGCCAATCCTTTGTCCTTAGCATTTTGCGGGTTCCACTTTCACATCCATGCCATGCCAATCATTGAGCTTTCCTGAAATAATCATCTTGGAATAGCATTAGCTCAATGAGCTATATGTTGTTATGAATTACCAAAACCACCTAGGGATAGTTGCACTTTCATGTTCACTTCCCGGACTCTGCCGGAAAGAGACCATCACGGTAACACACGCTGTTGATTCATTTTAATTAAGGTCAACTTCAGGTTTTCTACAACCGGACGTTAACAAATTCCCATCTGCCCATAACCGCGGGCACGGCTTTCGAAAGTTCAAATCCCTGCAGGGGTGTCCCAACTTAGCCCATCACAAGCTCTCACGGTCAACGAAGGAATAAACCTCCTCCCGAGACATTCCGATCAGACTCGGTATCCCGGTTCTACAAGACATTTCGATAGGGTAAAACTAAACCAGCAACACCACCCGAATGTGTCGACAAATCCCGATAGGAGCTGCACATATCTCATTCTCAGGACACACTCAGATTGTCTAAACTTCCGGTAGGCCAGCCCAGAGGTGCCCCTGGTGGCCACCGGCGGCTGACAGTTTGGACCAACACTTAGAGGAGCACTGGCCCGGGGGGGTTAAAATAATGATGACCCTTGAGTCCGCGAAACCCAAGGGAAAAAGAGGCTAGGTGGCGAATGGTAAAACCAATGTTGGGCATTTCTGGAAGAGCTTTACTTAAGGCGAACTGTCAAGGGGTTCCCATAATAGCCCAACCGCGTAAGGAACGCAAAATCCGGGAACATAACACTGATATGACGGAAACTAGGGCGGCAAGAGTGGAACAAAACACCAGGCATAGGGCCGAGCCTTCCACCCTTTACCAAGTATATAGATGCATTAAATTAAACAAGATATATTGTGATATCCCAACAAGTAAACATGTTCCGACAAGGAACAACATCTCCATGTTCCAACAAGGAACAAACTTCAATCTTCACCTGCAACTAACAACGCTATAAGAAGAGCTGAGCGAAGCGGTAACATAGCCAATCAACGGTTTGCTAGGACAAGGTGGGTTAGAGGCTTGGTTCAACAATATGGGTGGCATGATGAGCAAGTGGTAGGTATCGCAACATAGGCATAGCAAAAGAGCGAGCAACTAAGCAAGCAAAGATAGAAGTGATTTCGAGGGTATGGTCATCTTGCCTGAAATCCCGCAAGGAGGAAGAATGAGTCCATGAAGAAGACAAACGGACGTAGTCGAACGGATCCTCACAATCGTGACGTTATCGGAACCAACCCAAAGAAGCAACACCGGAAAAGAAGCACACAACATAGTAAACAACAACCACATAGACATGGCATGATGCGCAAACAAGAATGATGCATGTCCGGTTTAAAGAGGGCATGGCATGGCAAAGTGCAACAAACAACACTACAAATTAAGTGGAGCTCAATATGCAACGAGTTGCATATTGACAAAAAACCACATGACTTATTTAGTTCTCTCTCGTTTATGTACCCAACAAGATTAAATGTTGTTAGCATGGCAAGAGGTGAAGCAAATGAAAACTACCTATCTAGTCAAGGTTAAATGAGGCCGGAAGCAACGAACAACAATTCCGGAAACTCCTCATGAGCATATTATAGATTTGGTACTGTTCTTCCCTAAACACAATTTTAGAGTTGTTTAACATGCAAATAAAGGTCACCATGTTAAACTAGGCATTTTTCTACCCCTATTACATATAAAGTTTATTAAAATCCGAGCTACGGTTATTTAGTTATGAAATAAATCATTTTAACATGCCATCTAGCAAATTTAATCAAACAGAATTTTAAACATTTTAAACATAGATGAAAGTTGCATATTATGAAACTAGATGAATTCTAAGCAAGTTTCATATATAATTTATTTAGATCCGATGCACGGTTGTGGAGTTATTAAATGCATGAAGTTTAGGGGGCTTTCTGTAAAACAGTAACTCTGAGGATAAATGCTAAAAACGCAGCACACAAAAAAACATACTATGGGCCAACACTGGGCGTACAGAGCATGGCCCAACAGCAGGGAAGAAAAAAAAGGCGCTCAGGGGGGGTGACCTCACCCAGTGGGCTTCAGCCCAGGTTGGAGGAGCGGTGGGCCGGCTCAGCGCTGGATGCGGCCCACGCGGTCGGCGTGCCTTCCGTCGTCCTCCTCCTCGATCCAGAGGGGATCGAGGGAAGGCAGGGCGGCACGGCCCTCAGGAAACAGCGAGGCGAGGGGCACGGGAACGGCGCCGGAGGTCGGATCCGGGGCCGACGGGCGAGCTCCATCCGACTCTAGGACGAGGATGGCGACTCCTACCAGATTGGTGGTGGCGAAGCTCCTGCAGCTGCACTCATGGCGATGAGGCATGACGAGAGAGAGAGGAAAGAAAGGCAGGGAGAAGGAGGTGGAGAACGGCAGCGTGACCTGACTGGTCGTCGGCGGCGGCGGACTCCGGTGACCCGCCGGAGCAGCAAACGACGGTGGGAGGCGTCACGCGAGGGTTGGTGGCGAAGGAGCTCGAGGGCAGCGAGGCTCTTGCGGTTGCGGGCAGCGATGCGGCTCGTCCGGGCCCAGATAGGCTCGAGCGAGCCTCGATTTGGGTCGGGCGGGCCGGCGCGAGGTGGGAGGAGGGAGGCGCTGGGAGGGGCACGTGGCGTGCTGCCACTGGCCCTAGGCGGCGGCGACGGCGGGTTCAGGTGGCGGATCGCCCGCTGGGGCAGCGCCAAGTGGCGGCGGCAGGTTAGGCCGGCACGGAATGCGAGGTGGAGGTGGGAGGAGGCTGGCGGCGCGCTGATTTCGAGGAGGGAGTTGTCTGCTGCCAAAAATGGAAGGGGAGGCTTCCTTTTATAGACAGGGTTAGGGTTTGAGGGGTTAGGAGGGGTTTTTGGACCGTGCGATCGCCATCGGACAGCTCCGGACGCAAGAAGGGGTAGGTTGAGTCTAGTGGGCTGTATAGAGGGCCATGGACTAAGATGAGAGGAGAGAATTGCAGCCCGACAACAGTTTCCGAAGACCGAAAACGTCCGACGAAAAGACCGGCTATACTGCCGCTATAGTTTAACGGTCGGGCTATAAACGAACTCCGAATGCGATGAAACTTGACAGGCGGTCTATCTACACTATAACAAGACCACACACCAACTTTCAACCCATTCCGATAACATTTTCTGGCCACTTATAAAATACTATTTCAGACATGCCGCGGGCGCGTGCAAGTGTGGTTGGGCTCAGAATGGACAACGGGCGGAACGAGGAGGCCGGGACAGATGCAAGTTTTGAAAACATGAAGATGCAATGCGGATGATGACATGGCAAGATGCGACATGCAAGCAAAAGACAAGGCAACAACAGCGAATAACTGGAGGACACCTGGCACATCGGTCTCGGGGCATTACAACACTCCACCACTACGAGAGGATCTCATCCCGAGGTCTAGAATGGCACCGGAGGGACAACGGAAGAGAAAGAGAAGAGGTAAAACTAAATTGCTTCTTTGGCAAACGAGTGAAACCAAGGAACCTTGAAGAGGTTAATCCATATCGAGAAAAAAAATACATAGAGATGAATGAAGTTGAAAGCACTCCAGTAGGGAAGAGGAAAACAAGGAAGAGCAAATTCGGACAGCACTCCGGTTGGAAAGAGATGAAAGACTTGATAAAATGAAAGAGCATGAGCAAAGGGGCACAACACTCCGGTTAAAAGGATAAGCATGACAAGGACAAGAAGAATGTTCGAAGAGAGCAGCGACACAATGCCTCCGGGAGAAAGAAATAGAAGAAAGATGATTAAAATAAAAGAATGGAGAAGAAAATGCCAACTTCTGCCACAAAAGAGTTTGAGAAGGCATCCTTAGGAGAAGGGTCGAATGGAGTTGTTGGAACACCAGCAACGAAAAGAACAAGGCTGTAGTGGGCTTATGGAGAACATCTCAAAACTATGAGGTGAAATTCTGCCACTAACAGAAACGATATATTAGATTGATAACAACAAGGCGATGAGAAGCTTAATTCACCGGGAGGATAGATGAATAACTTGGGTCATTTATAAACACCATAGATAGCAACAATCCTTAGGGAAGGCTTTAGGTGAAATATAACCCAAGATAGCTCCAATGACGATATTGATGGATTTAAAATATCCCAATCTTGACAGCATGTGAATCATTAAAGCATGAACTCAAATTATCAAGAATGACATAATACCACCTCCAATGATACGGTAGACAGAAATGCACTCCGGATTACAATATGAAGAAAACTTGATCTCCTTTGAAGAGAATCTCGATGAACACTTCGAGAAAGAATTAAATCCTTGATGAACCATCATGTAGAACCTTCATGACGAACTCCGGTAACAAAAGAATGATCAAACGGAAAGGAAGATGAGAAGAGTAAGGTTGAAGCCTTGCAATGATTAGATGAAGCTTAGCAATGAGATAAAGAGAAAACTTGGAACTCCGGTAAAGAAAGATGAACAAATGGAAACAAGAATTTGATGAGCCTCCGGAATAGGGAATTAACCACTTGGATAAAACAAGAATTAGAATTACATTATGCTTATCCTTCACCAATTAAATTGATGACAATCAATGGATTCAACATATTACTTATTCTCGTAGAAAAGATTAAGATAGATATAGCGCCAACTTGAGAAGGTCTTCAAAGAACCACCGGTAGAATTTGGAAAACAATGAATGAGTTGATATGATAACCATGGAATAGAATCTTGAGCAAACCACCATAAGAATTGGAAATGAACGAAGAGAAGATAAAGAAACACCGGGAAGAATTATAAAATGAACGAAGATGCTTGAGAGGATTTAGATACATGAGAACGAAGAGAACACGAGCCGATTAAAGATCACTTGAACGAAGCACCGGTAAAATTTGGAGAATGATAGCTGAAAGCTGAGAATGAATAAATCTTAGATGATGGGATCCGGATGAACAAACTGAAAAGGCTCCTGAATTACTCCGGATGGTTGAAAAGAATATCTCACAATCGCAAATAATTATGAGAGGATGGCAACAAGATAGAATCGCGAATCTTGAAGAGAATGGAGCAAGATTGAGAGAAAAATCTTCTTCGGTCTTCAAAATCCGAGAATGACGATGAGAAACCCCACCATGAATTATTTAGACACTCCGGAATGAAGAATGGAAAGGTTGAGCCAACGATGAAAAGAATTTAACCGATCTTGGAGAAAGGCATTTGACTGATGATAAATCATTATTACGTCAAACTTTGAGATGAATATGAGAATAACTCCGGAAATTAGAAGAGTCAGGTAAGATCCTGGGAAAAAACCTGTGGGTTAGGGCCCACTCAAAAGAAGCACCGTAGAATGATTTGAAAGAGAGATTGCACCAGTTGAATTAAAAGGCTTGAATGAGATAACATCCTCAAAATAGCTTGAACGGATTAAGAGTGGAAACACGAATCTTTTGAGATATCTTTAGCACTCCGGAACAAATGGATGGCGAGAAGTGAATGATTATGAGGTGCACCGGCATAAGAAAAAACATTGGACAAAAAGAAAAGACAATGCTCAATACCAAAGTTTGAATTGGATCCACCGGAGAAGGAAAATGAGTGAGGAATGACGAACTAGAAGAGCATCTTCATGTGAACCACCTGGTAGAACATTGGAAGAAAAGAATGAAGAGACTTCACAAGAATAAAAGGATGCTTGATTAAGAAATCTGAGTCCTCGAAGAAAAAGGGTGGGAGGGCGGGAAAACAAAGGCAGCTTGGGACGAATGAAATGAATACCGTTGAGAGGACTTGAGTTGATCTTGCGAATGTTGACAAAGATTGGATCCACTTGAAGAGAAACACACCGTTTAAAAAGGATTGACATGACAATCTCGATGAACAAGAAGGATTAGTATTCACATAGGAATATGAGAACACCATTTAGGAAAGGTATGGAATCAACACTTGACATTGAAGCAACTCGAATACCACAACTCAAAACAAAAACAGAGGGTTGGCTTGCAGAATAAGCCGGAACAAACATATGATAGAGATTTCGTCCGAAGTTTTCGTGGTGGGGCCTACACGGGCTCGATCGTATAGCACCATCATGTACAAGGCAGTGCACATGACATACGAAGCGTCCCCGAGTCAGCATAGCCAAGGACTCTTTAAGACACAACGAGACCACTGTAAAACCAACCGTGGATAGGCGGACCACTAGACGTCGAACCCCAATTTCATATCATACATCTGTCGGAAAGATATCCTAAGAGCTACTTGAATTCCCACCTATGACACTCCCGAACCTTTCCGGTTATGCAATCAGGTGTTGGGGATACAGGGGAAGCATAATATCTCACCCAAATCTAGCAAATCCTACATCCAGCTGTATCCATCCTTCAACACATAACCAAGAAAAACTTCGGAAACCATCTACCTCAACCATCAAAAAGCATCCGTTATACGAGTTATGGCAATACTCCCGAACTCCCGCCCCAGTACTGGGTGGCGTCGAGGTTATCTCACCAACAATTGCATAAAAGAGATTTTCGATGTAGGCGAAACTAATCTCAGGTATTCCAGAACTGCAACGATAAAATTGTGACGACAACACCTCGGAGCTCAACTCCCCGGGACACTTCGACAAAACCCCTGACAGGAGGCACCAAGACAATGTTCTCGTCACAAAACCATCGGAACGATTCCAAGATACCCGCGTGATCCTAAAAATTTTTTTAGTAAAATTTGAGAAGAGAAGAGTCAAAACTCTACGTCAGGATGCCTTACCAGAGCGATGAGGAGACTGGAAAGTAAAAAGAATTCCTAAACTCTCCGATATATAATTCCTAAATGACTCAAAACATTTTTCTAGACTCAACAATGGCTGCTAGTTCGATCAAGCAATGGGGCTCCTAAGGTCGGGGAAGGCTCTGATACCAACTTGTAACGCCCTCGATGCGGCTATATCTCCCACGTGTCGAAGCACGGCTTAGAGGCATAACCGCATTGAAAGCAATGTCGCAAGTGAGCTAATCTTCACACAACCCATGTAATACATAAGGGAAGGAGATACATAGTTGGCTTACAATCGCCACTTCACACAAATACATAAATAAAGCATTACATCAACCAGTTACAAACAAGGTCCGACTACAGAACCAAAATAAAAGAAGAACCCCAAATGCGACAAAGATCCCCGATCCACCACAACTGGGCTCCACTACTGATCAACTAGAACGAAAAAACACAAAGGACAAGATCTTCATCGAGCTCCTCCTTGAGCTTGGTTGCGCCATCTGCACGGACTCATCGGCACCTGCAAACTGGTTTCGGAAGTATCTGTGAGTCACGGGGACTCAGCAATCTCGCACCCTCGCGATCAAGACTATTTAAGCTTATGGGTAAGGTAAAGGTAAGAGGTGGAGCTGCAGCAACCGACTAGCATATATGGTGGCTAACATACGCAAATGAGAGCGAGAAGAGAAGGCAATGCACGGTCGAGAAACTATGATCAAGAAGTGATCCTAGAACAACCTACGTCAAGCATAACTCCAACACCGTGTTCACTTCCCAGACTCCGCCGGAAAGAGACCATCACGGTAACACATGTTGTTGATTCATTTTAATTAAGGTCAACTTCAGGTTTTCTACAACCGGACGTTAACAAATTCCCATCTGCCCATAACCGCGGGCACGGCTTTCGAAAGTTCAAATCCCTGCAGGGGTGTCCCAACTTAGCCCATCACAAGCTCTCACGGTCAACGAAGCAATAGACCTCCTCCTGAGACATTCCGATCAGACTCGGTATCCCGGTTCTACAAGACATTTCGACAGGGTAAAACTAAACCAGCAACACCGTCCGAATGTGCCGACAAATCCCGATAGGAGCTGCACATATCTCGTTCTCAGGGCACACTTAGATTGTCTAAACTTCCGGTAGGCCAGCCCAGAGTTGCCCCTGGTGGCCACCAGCGGCTGACAATTTGGACCAACACTCAGAGGAGCACTGGCCCGGGGGGGTTAAAATAATGATGACCCTTGAGTCTGCGAAACCCAAGGGAAAAAGAGGCTAGGTGGCAAATGGTAAAACCAATGTTGGGCATTGCTGGAAGAGCTTTACTTAAGGCGAACTGTCAAGGGGTTCCAATAATAGCCCAACCGCGTAAGGAACGCAAAATCCGGGAACATAACACCGATATGACGGAAACTAGGGCGGCAAGAGTGGAACAAAACACCAGGCATAGGACAAGGTGGAAACTAGGGCGGCAAGATATATTGTGATATCCCAACAAGTAAACATGTTCCGACAAGGAACAACATCTCCATGTTCCAACAAGGAACAACCTTCAATCTTCACCTGCAACTAACAACGCTATAAGAAGGGCTGAGCGAAGCGGTAACATAGCCAATCAACGGTTTGCTAGGACAAGGTGGGTTAGAGGCTTGGTTCAACAATATGGGTGGCATGATGAGCAAGTGGTAGGTATCGCAGCATAGGCATAGCAAAAGAGCGAGCAACTAAGCAAACAAAGATAGAAGTGATTTCGAGGGTATGGTCATCTTGCCTGAAATCCCGCAAGGAGGAAGAACGAGTCCATGAAGAAGACAAACGGACGTAGTCGAACGGATCCTCACAATCGCGACGTTATCGGAACCAACCCAAAGAAGCAACAACGGAAAAGAAGCACACAACATAGTAAACAACCACCACATAGACATGGCATGATGCACAAACAAGAATGATGCATGTCCGGTTTAAAGAGGGCATGGCATGGCAAAGTACAACAAACAACACTACAAATTAAGTGGAGCTCAATATGCAACGAGTTGCATATTGATGAAAAACCACATGACTTATTTAGTTCTCTCTCGTTTATGTACCCAACAAGATTAAATGTTGTTAGCATGGCAAGAGGTGAAGCAAATGAAAACTACCTATCTAGTCAAGGTTAAATGAGGCCGGAAGCAACGAACAACAATTCCGGAAACTCCTCATGAGCATATTATAGATTTGGTACTGTTCTGCCCTAAACACAATTTTAGAGTTGTTTAACATGCAAATAAAGGTCACCATGTTAAACTAGGCATTCTTCTACCCCAATTACATATAAAGTTTATTAAAATCCGAGCTACGGTTATTTAGTTATGAAATAAATCATTTTAACATGCCATCTAGCAAATTTAATCAAACAGCATTTTAAACATTTTAAACATAGATGAAAGTTGCATATTATGAAACTAGATGAAATTCTAAGCAAGTTTCATATATAATTTATTTAGATCCGATGCACGGTTGTGGAGTTATTAAATGCATGAAGTTTAGGGGGCTTTCTGTAAAAAAGTAACTCTGAGGATAAATGCTAAAAACGCAGCACACAAAAAAACATACTATGGGCCAAAACTGGGCGTACAGAGCATGGCCCAACAGCAGGGAAGAAAAAAAAGGCGCTCAAGGGGGGTGACCTCACCCAGTGGGCTTCAGCCCAGGTTGGAGGAGCGGTGGGCCGGCTCGGCGCTGGATGCGGCCCACGCGGTCGGCGTGCCTGCCGTCGTCCTCCTCCTCGATCCAGAGGGGATCGAGGGAAGGCAGGGCGGCACGGACCTCAGGAAACGGCGAGGCGAGGGGCACGGGAACGGCGCCGGAGGTCGGATCCGGGGCCGACGGGCGAGCTCCAGCCGACTCTAGGACGAGGATGGCGACTCCTACCAGATTGGTGGTGGCGAAGCTCCTGCAGCTGCACTCATGGCGGTGAGGCATGACAAGAGAGAGAGGAAAGAAAGGCAGGGAGAAGGAGGTGGAGAACGGCAGCGCGACCTGACTGGTCGCCGGCGACGGCGGACTCCAGTGACCCGCCGGAGCAGCAAACGACGGTGGGAGGCGTCACGCGAGGGTTGGTGGCGAAGGAGCTCGAGGGCAGCGAGGCTCTTGCGGTTGCGGGCAGTGATGCGGCTCGTCCGGGCCCAGATGGGCTCGAGCGGGCCTCGATCTGGGTCGGGCGGGCCGGCACGAGGTGGGAGGAGGGAGGCGCTGGCAGGGGCATGTGGCGTGCTGCCACTGGCCCTAGGCGGCGGCGATGGCGGGTTCAGGTGGCGGCTCGCCCACTGGGGCAGCGCCAAGTGGCGGCGGCGGGTTAGGCCGGCACGGAATGCGAGGTGGAGGTGGGAGGAGGCTGGCGGCGCGCTGATTTTGAGGAGGGAGTTGTCTGCTACCAAAAAAGGAAGGGGAGGCTTCCTTTTATAGACAGGGTTAGGGTTTGAGGGGTTAGGAGGGGTTTTTGGACCGTGCGATCGCCATCGGACAGCTCCGGACGCAAGAAGGGGTAGGTTGAGTCTAGTGGGCTGTATAGAGGGCCATGGACTAAGATGAGAGGAGAGAATTGCAGCCCGACAACAGTTTCCGAAGACCGAAAACGTCCGACGAAAAGACCGGCTATACTGCCACTATAGTTTAATGGTCGGGCTATAAACGAACTCCGAATGCGATGAAACTTGACAGGCGGTCTATCTACACTATAACAAGACCACACGCCAACTTTCAACCCATTCCGATAACATTTTCTGGCCACTTATAAAATACTATTTCGAACATGCCGCGGGCGCGTGCAAGTGTGGTTGGGCTCAGAATGGACAACGGGCGGAACGTGGAGACCGGGACAGATGCAAGTTTTGAAAACATGAAGATGCAATGCGGATGATGACATGGCAAGATGCGACACGCAAGCAAAAGACAAGGCAACAACAGCGAATAACTGGAGGACACCTGGCACATCGGTCTCGGGGCGTTACATATACCTAACTCCTTACCTTCGTCGAGTTCCCAATCTTCAGAGTTGCGTTTAATTCTTTCCAATAAATCCCATTTGAATTCAATAGTCTTCATCATAAAAGAACCGGTACAAGAAGTATCGAGCATGGAGCGATTATTGAGAAAAAGCCGAGCAAATTTTTTTGAATAATAATTTATCTTGAGAGCTCATGATTGGGGCATGAATATAACATTGAGTTAAGCCTCCCCCAAGCTTGAGTGATTCTTTCTCCTTTGTGAGGCAAAAAATTATATATATAATTACGATCACGATGAACCAGATGCATAGGATAAAACTTCTGATGAAATTCCAATTTCAATCGGTTGTAGTTCCATGATCCAATATCATACATAGCCTAAACCATGTCAATGCCTTTCCCGTCAAAGATAAAGGGAAGACCTTCTTCTTGATAATATCCTCGGGCATACCTGCAAGCTTAAATAATCCACAAACTTCATCCACATAGATTAGGTGCAAATCGGGATGTAATGTTCCATCTCCTGTAAAAGGATTAGCTAGCAATTTCTCTATCATACCCAAAGGAATTTCAAAGTAAACATTTTCAGTAGGTTCGGTAGGTTGAGGAGAAACTCTTTGCTCTACTGGTCGGGGTGAAGATACCCCGAACAAGCCCCTCAAAGGATTACTTTCCATAGTAACAAGTGACAGTAAATTTCAGCACACTATATAAATTATTCCTTACCAAATTCCACTTACCAAAGGCGCTTCACTCCTCAGCAAAGGTGCCAGAAGAGTCTTGATGACCCACAAGTATAGGAGATCTATTGTAATCCTTTCGATAAGTAAGAGTGTGTGACGCCCTTGATTCAATCGCACACTAATCATACACGCAAACGTGTATGATCAAGATCAGGTACTCACGGGAAGATATCACAACACAACTCTACAAATAAAATAAGTCATACAAGCATCATATTACAAGCCAAGGGCCTCGAGGGCTCGAATACAAGAGCTCGATCATAGACGAGTCAGCGGAAGCAACAATATCTGAGTACAGACATAAGTTAAGCAAGTTTGCCTTAAGAAGGCTAGCACAAACTGGGATACATATTGAAAGAGGCGCATGCCTCCTGCCTGGGATCCTCCTAAACTACTCATGGTCGTTGTCAGCAGCCTGCACATAGTAGTAGGCACCTCCGGAGTAGTAGCAGTCGTCATCGACAGTGGCGTCTGGCTCCTGGACTCCAACTCTGTTCGCAACAATCGGATATAGAAAGGGGGGAGGGGGAGCAAAGCAACCGTGAGTACTCATCCAAAGTACTCGCAAGCAAGGAGCTACACTACATATGCATTGGTATCAATGAAAGGGGGTAGTAAATGTGGACTGGTTTGCAGAATGCCGGAATAAGAGGGGGATAGCTAGTCCTGTCGAAGACTACGCTTCTGGCTGCCTCCATCTTGCAGCATGTATAAGAGAGTAGATGGTAAGTTCACCAAGTAACATCGCATAGCATAACCCTACCCGGTGATCCTCCCCTCATCGCCCTGGGGGAGAGTGATCACCGGTTGTATCTGGCACTTGGAAGGGTGTGTTTTATTAAGTATCCGGTTCAAGCTGTCATAAGGTCAAGGTACAACTCCGGGTCGTCCTTTTACCGAGGGACACGGCTATTCGAATAGATAAACTTCCCTGCAGGGGTGCACCACTGTAGCGACCCGACCTCAGACGGTCAAGTCTCTGTGCTTAAGTGTCATCCCTGGATCAGTATGCTGACACACACAGTACTCGAGGATTTATAACAGAGGTAAATCACATGTATAAAATAACACAAAATATTATTACCTCAATCCAAATAGCGGAAGTAACAAGGTTGTGGATTCCCATCAACACCAACGGCAAAGTTGAGTGTAGAAATCGTAACCCAAACGTATCACTTACTCATCGTAAGATTTCCTGCAACATGAGACATTGCAGCCACAAGGGTCAGTACATTGAATGTACTGGCAAATTCACACCATAGGATAATGATAAATAATAGCTATCACTACATGCATATTTGGCTGGTGGAAAAGCTCTATGGTTATAATGTTTTTGCGAAAAGCCAATTTTTCCCTACTGCAAAGGAATATAACTTATTTAACTACAAAGTTGGTTGAAAAATATTGAGAAGGTTCCTCCAACTCAATCCCAAATTAACATCAATAACCGAACAAATTATTTAAGTAACGTGATGAGATCAATATGATAACCCAAGTACCAGAGACTCAAGATGTCCATAACTGGGGACACGGCTAACCATGATTAGTTTGTACACTCTACAGAGGTTTGCGCACTTTTCCCCACAAGACTCGATCTCCTCCGTTGGATTTCTCGCACTACATGGTGTTTGAGAAACGGATGACTGAGACACAGTCTACTTTTACTCCGGGCAGACCATACCAAACCTACATCCGTCTACCTGTTGATCCACCTCTTCAAGAGCTCATGCGACCTACTCAACTATGCTAGAGCCCATAATAGCTTGTGGCTGCACACGGAAGTTTCTAGCATGAAAATATCTCAGTTCCCTTTGATGATCTGGGTGGCGGACCTTAAGATGATCACACGGGTACTCCGGGATATTCTAGGACAACACTGGGTTCACCAGGTGCCCGACAAGCAATCCACCCAGATGTGTATTAAAGTTGCCTCCTTAAGTTGAACCATTAATTAGCAATCTCACATCTGTCATGGATTCACTCACCCAAACCACGTCTACGAGCATAGCATAGCAGTATAAGCAATACGTAGAAGTAACTCCCAAGGGTTTGATATAAAGGATAATAGGTTCTACCTCATCAACTACTTCCCAATACCCACATGTTATCAATCCTACTCATGCAATGTTTGAGGGTGAAACTAATGCATAAAAACTGGGTATGAAAGGGATATGATCAAAGTGTGAACTTGCCTTGTACTGTTGATGAAGATGATTCGCACTCATAACACTTGATAGTTCTATTCGTCACACTCCGTTCAATCTATCGTGAGCAAGCAATAGTAACACACATAAGCAATCACTCAAAAGATCGGGAAGAACGAAGAAGATAGTTCGGAAAACATCAAAACCAACAAATAACTCTTGCAACATAAAACAATTTATAATAGTACCAAAATTATGTGAATTTTGCCTTATCAGAAAGTTTAAAGTCAAGAGCTTCGATTTGCAAAAAGAATCAACTAAATCGGAGTTATAAAACTCAAGTTATGAACAAAAGAAGTTTCAATACATATCTGTTTGAATTCAAATTTTAAAACTTTCAAAAACATGTTTAGGTTGTTTTACTGGATAGAGGAGATCGTAACAAAGAAGTGGGCGTTGGTTTCATCTAATTTGGATGAACGAGTAAAAAGTTATGGCTATTTGAAAAATCAGGGCCAAGCTGTTTTACGGAAGAAAAATAGCTACAGCTAAAAGAATTTTAGGTCTTAAATACAGAGACTAATTGGTAATCTAATTATTTTATCATACTAATCTAAAAAATACTAAACTACGGAAGTATAAAAAAAATAAAAAAACGAAGAAATATACCTTTATAAGGTGGAGAAAATACGATTTCGGAGAAAGAAGACAACTTTCACAAGTCACGCCAGAGAGGAGAAAAAATAATATTTTTCTTAAATCTAGTCAAACCAAAATATTGATTTAACCCGAATCGGATGCTTTTTGGAGGCTCTATGGTTCTATATTTATAGGTGGAAAAGAGATTTAGGGGTCAAAGGCTAGGCAATGTGGGACTAAACGTAGACGTAATTAAACGAAACAGAGGGAACCGCATGGGCTTGAAGCCTTCGGCCGCCGCACGCGTACACGGGCTGCAGTTTTTTTTAACAAAAATCGGCCTAATTAAAAAAATAAAAATGTTGGCTGGGCCTGGCCCATTTAGGAGAGAGAAAAAATGAGGCGCCTGCTAACACTATGCTATGCGTGTGGGCGGTATATAACTATGGGCCGCATGTACATTTATTATTATTTTTAATAGAAACAGAAGAAAAACCGAATAAAGAAAATAAAATAAAATTATATATATGCATATTATATGTCAAAATTTTCAGAAAAAGATTTTCTACAACATGAACATTTTTATAGTGTCAGATAAAATCCACGAAAATTCAAATAAAGTAAAAAGTGCTACTGCCCTAGTAAAATCCAGTAAACATCATTTAAAAATACCAAAATTAATTCAAATTTATTTCTCTCCAATTTTCTGATGTAGGGAATCATGTTACCCTATTTTCCATATATTTTTATTTTGGAAAATATAGTAATTTGAATAAAATCCAAATAACTCCAAATGGAAAATAATTTCAAAAGGACTCTGAATTTAATTATTTTAAAACTTCCAACTCATATTTCATATATTTTGAAGAAGTCATATTATCTTCTCTCGCGAAAATCATTGAGTTGCTTAAAGTTTCTGAATTTGAAAATAATTCCAAATGAAATTCAAATATTTTCAAATACCCTTTTCATTTAATTAAATGGAAGAAGTCATGATCTTCTCTCTTCGGTTTTGTATTTGAAAAGAATTTGAATCACGGAGATCAAAATGAAAATGAAAGTTTGGGAAAGTCCTTTTATTCCCTCTCATTTAACTTTCAAAAGGTTTCGAGTTTCACTCAATTTCAGTCAATCAATCAAGCAAGCAATCAAATCTATCTATTTATATAACATTCCAAAATTTAGAATTTTTGGATGTTACAAACCTACCGCCCTTAAAATGAATCTCGTCCTCAAGATTCGGAGAGGCTAGAAAGAAAAAGGTTAGGTTTGGGGTCGTCTCAAAATCCATCGATCGTCTCCGGGGGGGTCTGGGGTGCTAACACCCTTAGAAACATGGTAACGGTTCCATGTAAACTCATATACTCCATCCTTATTGTTGACAGTGTCGGTCTTCCCAGATCTCGGGAAATTCCATCTCTGGGCTCTTCCGATAGTGGCATAACCTTTACCACAATTCTTTTGTCCTTTTTCTTGGTAAGGTTGTTCCGAGACTGGGTCTTCTTAACTGACAGGTCGGACGCCCATACTAAAAAATTATCGACATCTCATGGTGGTCAACCATTTATGGCTTCTCCTGCAGGAAATGGGTCTAGGCTTCATTCTCACCGTATGTCCTACGATTGGCAATAGCTGCCTTCTACAAGGGAAAATGATTATAAAATTCTAAGGTTTAAACAAGGCTTAATATTGTCATCTCTCTACTATAGGTAAGTCACTCAGATTTACCATCCCATATAGCAAGGCGAATAATAAGAGTAAGTCGGTATGGTGATCAATCCATCCCGCACCCAAATCATTACCTTGTACATGGTTTAGCGAATCCTGCATTACAACACTCGGTCATCCTCTCAAGCACTGCAGAATTTTTCTTGTCGACGAACTAGGTTCGGATAAATCCATTGATTCTGCAAGACAAACAAATATCTATCATTCCTTCACAACTCTCAGGTTTTGCGTTACTCCTATAAGATCGTCTGTCGGTAAAAGTCGTAACTTCTTCCAGGGTTTTTCCTTTAGCAAGAGTGTGCTTGCTTCTTGGCGGGTCCTGGGGCCTGTGGGTTATGGCCCATCTCATCACTTGTAAACCTTGAACTCATCATCGGGGGCAACTGATCGTTATTCCAACTTCCAGCTCCCTAGCATTCTTAAATCCATCCAATTGTACTATCTCCCTTCCTTCTATTGGCACCAAACTAAGACATGATTACTCCGACTCATCATGGAGTTAAAATTGCTCCTTATTACCAACATTATACCTCCTCTATATCCAATAGTACTTCATCCCTTCATACTCTTGGGGTATTCCACATACCGAGACAAAAGTCGTACGTATTTTGTCTGAAGTCCACTCCATGGAATATCATTATCCTTTCCAGGGGTCAAGGGTTCTCACAGGGTACTACCGCCCTTAAAATGCACAAATCTTCCATAGACCATATTTCTCATATCCTCAAAAATGGTCAAAATCCTTCTTCATAGAGTAACAACTCATAAAACCCAAATCTTTACCAATGATGCTAACTTTATTGATTCTCCAATGATTACAATCTCTTGCTTTTCCATTACATGCCTCAACTCAACACCTCAATATAAAAGAAAATGTTCTCACTTGTACTACTATACTTCTCACAGACTCAACTATTTATCGTGAGTCTCCTTCTCTTTGGGACAATCTCTAGCAAAGTGCCCTGCTTCATTACAACGAAAACATATTGCTTCTGACAAATCTCGAGGTTTACTTTTTTTGGCAATCCCTGAAGTAGTGCCCTGACTCCTTGCACCTAAAACAGGTGATATGACTCAGGTCCTTCCTCGTATCCAATCTACTTCTCTTCCTAGACTTTTTCGCTCCAATCAGGGCTTCTCTTTCTTGTGGGTCATACTCTACTTCCTCTGTCGGGAATTCTACTAGATCCCCATTCATACAATTCTGGGAGATGTGTCCTCCTTCTCCACATGAATAGCATGACTCGGTGCAGGGTTTAATCGGTTTTTCTTTGGGTGTGTCCCCGACATCTTCCTTCATCACGGGTTCTTCTAAAATTTCCATAAGGGCTCCTTTCTTTACTTATTTCTTCTGATGTACGGTTCTTCGTACCATGGGGTAAATGTGACACTGAGCAGGATAGTGGGTAGTCCCTTTACACAAGAAACAAGTAATCTGCCTAGTTGGGCATTCTTCAACTGGGTGACTTCCTTCAAAATTAGGGCATTCATCCTTGTGTTCTTTATGGGTGTGTCCTATTTCTCCACAAATCTTGCATGCACAAGATTTCTTCATATCCTTTCCATAAGGCTTCAACTTCTGGGACACAAGATGAGATCTTTGCAGAGTCAACTTAAATTCTTTCCAAGTGGTTACTCCTTGCCATCCATTCATGGTTTGGTACATCCTTCACCAAGTAGCAGCACCTCTTTCAAAGCACTGAAGAGCTTGCTGGGTCATATCATTTCCAACTATAGGGTTATTCTCCATGTGATCCTCCATGTTCTGAATCCATCGGCCTGTCTCCAACTGACTCATCGGTCTAGAAAATGCATGCTCATCTCCATTCATCCTCTATTGGGTCCATGTGGGTTTGGGTGAGATAAGAGAGATAGAGAGGGATACACACAATACAAACAATGGTTTTGAAAAGACATATTTTATCTATGGCTGTCAGAAAAACATCAAACAAATGACAGCTCACAAACGTCGCATCTAACGTAGGCATATAATAGGGGTTGGGTGAGGGAGTCCTGGATTAGGGGGTCTCCGGACAGCCGGACTATATCCTTTGGCCGGACTGTTGGACTATGAAGATACAAGATTGAAGACTTCGTCCCGTGTCCGGATGGGACTTTTCTTGGCGTGGAAGGCAAGCTTGGCAATACGGATATGTAGATCTCCTCCCTTGTAACCGACTCTTTGTAACCCTAGCCCCCTCCAGTGTCTATATAAACTGGAGGGTTTAGTCTGTAGAAAAACAATCATACCATAGGCTAGCTTCTAGGGTTTAGCCTCTACGATCTCGTGGTAGATCAACTCTTGTAATACTCATATCATCAATATCAATCAAGCAGAACGTAGGGTATTACCTCCATCAAGAGGGCCTGAACCTGGGTAAAGATCGTGTCCCCTGCCTCCTATTACCATCCGCCTTAGACGCACAGTTCGGGATCCCCTACCCGAGATCCGCCGGTTTTGACACCGACATTGGGTCTTCTAAAGGTCAATAAATCTTCAAAGTCATCAAGCTCTACGAGTCTTGTTCATGTCTCCGATGGCTTCTTTCGATCGTGCTTGTCCTTCTCAAGTTCTTTTGCCAGATCATTCTTGTTGACGCGAAGTCGCTCGTGACGTCCTTTAATATTCTGGAGTTGCGTTCCAAACTTCTGGTTTCAACATCCTTCGCATGAACCATGGTCCTACTGTCCTTCAGTTCCTGACGAATCTTTGGTATCTCGAGGTTTTGCTCCTCCAGCTTGGCTACTTCAGCTTCTTGGACCTAAGTTCTTCACGAAATGCTTCCTTGTCTAATACGGCTTCCTGGAGCTCCATCTTAAAATTCTTGATGTACTACTCCAGATCCTGGTGATACACCAGCTAAGGTTAAAACTTCATCTTTTGCTGATAGATGCTCCATCAGCCTTCTACCATCCAATCCTTCTGAAGAAATGCATGCTTAGCTCAGCTCGGTGACCATAGTATCAATGGCGATGACATCACGGATAACCGTGTTTCTGCCCTTGTCATTCCCATGAGCTATCTTCCATAGTTGATATCTCCTGCCTTAGGGTTTTCTTCACAAAACTTTGAGTTCTCATGCTCCATGTTCCGGTCTTTCTCCGATACACCTTGATCTCGGGTATTGACGGCTTCCATAGTCAAAAAAATTCCAATAGGGTAGCCTTCCTAGGTCATACAAATCTAGAAATTCTACAGGGCCTTCAAATTCTCCTAATCTTCGGAGTCTTCAACCGTTGCAGTTTCCATTATTATAATGCACGGTAAAATCTTCTTCATTCCGAAGTGGTCTTAGTTGTCCGATATCTTGTACTTCTTGGAGTGGTCTCATCAGTTGAATTTTCGTGTGATCAAAAAGGGGAAAGGGTATTTGGTCTCACTAAAAAGGAAATATTTTGATAAAGCTCAGAAAAGAGGAGAGGTAAAAGATCTTTTGAAAATGAAGTTTGTAGAGAAAATCTTTCCTATGGGCTTGCCAGTTTCTAGGGGTCATGTCCTACAGTCAATATGTGCTCTGATACCATCTTGTAGCGACCCGACCTCAGACGGTCAAGTCTCTGTGCTTAAGTGTCATCCCTGGATTGGTATGCTGACACACACAGTACTTGAGGATTTATAACAGAGGTAAATCACATGTATAAAGTAACGCAAAATATTATTACCTCAATCCAAATAGCGGAAGTAACAAGGTTGTGGATTCCCATCAACACCAACGGCAGTTGAGTGTAGAAATTGTAGCCCTAACGTATCACTTACTCATCGTAAGATTTCCTGCAACATGAGACGTTGCAGCCACAAGGGTCAGTACATTGAATGTACTGGCAAATTCACACCATAGGATAATGATAAATAATAGCTATCACTACATGCATATTTGGCTGGTGGAAAAGCTCTATGGTTATAATGTTTTTGCGAAAAGCCAATTTTTCCCTACTGCAAAGGAATATAACTTATTTAACTACAAAGTTGGTTGAAAAATATTGAGAAGGTTCCTCCAACTCAATCCCAAATTAACATCAATAACCGAACAAATTATTTAAGTAACGTGATGAGATCAATATGATAATCAAAGTACCAGAGACTCAAGATGTCCATAACCGGGGACATGGCTAACCATGATTAGTTTGTACACTCTACACAGGTTTGCGCACTTTTCCCCACAAGACTCGATCTCCTCCGTTGGATTTCTCGCACTACATGGTGTTTGAGAAACAGATGACCGAGACACAGTCTTTCAGAAACATTAACTCTTTACTCCAGGCAGACCATACCAAACCTACATCCCTCTACCTGTTGATCCACCTCTTCAAGAGCTCATGCGACCTACTCAACTATGCTAGAGCCCATAATAGCTTGTGGCTGCACACGGAAGTTTCTAGCATGAAAATATCTCAGTTCCCTTTGAGCCTGGGTGGCGGACCTTAGGATGATCACACGGGTACTCCGGGATATCCTAGGACAACACTGGGTTCTCCAGGTGCCCGACAAGCAATCCACCCAGATGTGTATTAAAGTTGCCACCTTAAGTTGAACCATTAATTAACAATCTCACATATGTCATGGATTCACTCACCCAAACCACGTCTACGAGCATAGCATAGCAGTATAAGCAATACGTAGAAGTAACTCCCAAGGGTTTGATATAAAGGACAGTACGTTCTACCTCATCAACTACTTACCAATACCCACATGTTATCAATCCTACTCATGCAATGTTTGAGGGTGAAACTAATGCATAAAAACTGGGTATGAAAGGGATATGATCAAAGTGTGAACTTGCCTTGTACTGTTGATGACGATGATTCGCACTCATAACTCTTGATAGTTCTACTCGTCACACTCCGTTCAATCTATCGTGAGCAAGCAATAGTAATCACACTTAAGCAATCACTCAAAAGATCAGGAAGAACGAAGAAGACAGTTCAGAAAACATTGAAACCAACAAATAACTCTTGCAACATAAAACAATTTCTAACAGTACCAAAATTATGTGAATTTGGCCTTATCAGAAAGTTTAAGTCAAGAGCTTCGATTTGAAAAAAGAATCAGTTATATCGGAGTTATAAAACTCAAGTTATGAACAAAAGAAGTTTGAATACAAATCTGTTTGAATTCAAATTTTAAAACTTTCAAAAAAAATGTTTAAGTTGTTTTACTGGATAGAGGAGATCCTAAGGAAGAAGTGGGCGTTGGTTTCATCTAATTTGGATGAACGAGTAAAAAGTTATGGCTATTTGAAAAATCAGGACCAAACTGTTTTACGGGAAAAAAATAGCTACGGCTAAAAGAATTTAAATAGTAATCTAATTATTTTATCGTACTCTAGAAAATAATAAACTACGGAAGTATAAAAAAACGAAGAAAGATACCTTTATAAGGTAGAGAAAATACGATTTCGGAGAGAGAAGACAACTTTCAGAAGTCGCGCCGGAGAGGAGAAAAAAAATATTTTTCTTAAATCTAGTCAAACCAAAATATTGATTTAACTCGAATCGGATGATTTTTGGAGGCTCTATGGTTCTATATTTATAGGTGGAAAAGAGGTTTAGGGGTCAAATGCTAGGTAATGTGGGACTAAACATAGACGTAATTAAACGAAACAGAGTAGAACCGTATGGGCTTGAAGCCTTCGGGCGACGCACGTGTACCCGGGCTGCAGTTTTTTTTTACAAAAATCGGCCTAAGTAAAAAATAAAAAGGCTGGCTGGGCCTAGCCCATTTAGGAGAGAGAGAAAAAATGAGGCGCCCGCCGCCACTATGCTACGTGTGCGGGCGGTAAATAACTATGGGCCGCATGTATAGTTATTATTATTTTTAATAGAACAGAAGGAAAACCGAATAACGAAAATAAAATAAAACTATATATAGGCATATTATATACCAAAATTTTCAGAAAAAGATTTTCTACAACATGAACATTTTTATAGTGTCAGCTAAAATCCACGAAAATTCAAATAAAGTAAAGAGTGCTACTGCCCTAGTAAAATCCAATAAACATCATTTTAAAAATACAAAAATTAATTCAAATTTATTTCTCTCCAATTTCTGATGTAGGGAATCATGTTACCCTATTTTTCATATATTTTTATTTTGGAAAAAATAATAATTTGAATAAAATCCAAATAACTCCAAATGGAAAATAATTTCAAAAGGACTTTGAATTTAATTCTTCTAAAACTTCCAACTCATATTTCATATATTTTGAAGAAGTCATATTATCTTCTCTCGTGAAGATCATTGAGTTGCTTAAAGTTTTTGAATTTGAAAATAATTCCAAATGAAATTCAAATATTTACAAATACCCTTTTCATTTAATTAAATGGAAGAAGTCATGTCATCTTCTCTCTTGGGTTTTGTATTTGAAAAGAATTTGAATCACGGAGATCAAAATGAAAATGAAAGTTTGGGAAAGTCCTTTTATTCCCTCTCATTTAACTTTCAAAAGGTTTCGAATTTCACTCAATTTCAGTCAATCAATCAAGCAATCAATCAAATCTATCAATTTATATAACATTCCAAAATTTAGAATTTTGGGATGTTACAACCACATTCCCAACACGCTCGATCCACATTGGACGAACACACTTTCCTGGGTCATGCCCGGCCTCGAAATATCAACACGTCGCAGCTCTACCTAGGCACAACAGAGAGGTCAGCACGCCGGTCTAAATCCTACATGCGCAGGGGTTTGGGCCCATCGCCCATTGCACAACTGCATGTTGCGTACGCTGCCGGTGAGCATACCTAGCAACTTCCATTACAAAGGAAGTTGCATTACGCGGTCCAACCCGACGCGCGCCACTCAGTCGCTGACGTCACGAATGCATCAGCTGATACCACGACATCGAGTGCCCATAACTGTTCCCACATAGTTGGTTAGTGCCAATAGGCCAGTGGCCAGACTCAGATCAAATACCAAGATCTCGTTAAGCGTGTTATTTTGAAGTAACCACGAACGCCGACAAGGGCCAAGCCCACCTCTCTCCTGGGTGGTCTCAACCTGTCCTATCGCTCCGCCACATAGATCCACCCAGAGGGCCGTGGGACAAAGGTCCTTTCAACCCCCAATCTGTGAATCACTCGCGGGTACTCAACGAGCCGACCCGTCTTTAGTCATCACATGTTTCATGTATATGTATATAGGTATATACCCGTGATCACCTCCCTAGTGATCACAACCCGGTAGTATAGCATGGCAAACGGACAAGAATGTAGGGCCACTGATGATAAACTAGCATCTATACTAAGCATTTAGGATTGCAGGTAAGGTATCAACAACTATAGCAACAATGACAGGCTATGCAACAGAATAGGATTAACGGAAAGTAGTAACATGCTACACTACTCTAATACAAGCAGTAGAGAGAAGAATAGGCGATATCTGGTGATCAAGGGGGGGTTTGCCTGGTTGCTCTGGCAAGTAGGGGTCGTCAATAATGTAGTCGGTCGGGGCACCAGCAGCGGCGTCAGTCTCGTAGTCTACCGGAGAGAAGAGGGGGAATAAACAATGAATACAATGCAAACAGATGCATATCGATGCATGACATGACAAGAAACGGTGCTAGGTGTGCCCTAACGCAGTAGGAGGTGATACCGGCGAAGGGGGAAAAACAACCGGGAAAGTATTCCCGGTGTTTCGCATTTTCGGACAGATGAACCGAAGGGGAAAATTGCATGTTCACTATGCTAGGGATGTGTGGCGGACGAACGGGCTGTGTATTCAGATTTGCCTCGTCGTTCTGAGCAACTTTCATATTAATTTTAAAAGATTTAAATCATTTTTAGGAATTAATAGATTAATTTAATCAAAAGTATTTATGATGTCATCATGACATCGGCGGTTAAAGTTGACCGCTGCCTAGTCAACTAACTGATGGGTCCCATTTGTCATTGCCTCTACACTAAATAACAGAGTTAATTACTATAATTTGACAGGTTAATTATGTTAAGTTGATTAATCCTAAATTAATTATTAATTATAATTTTTTATCCCCTTTTTTAATGTTCTGGTGTGGGCCCTCCTTGTCATAGGCCCCTGGGGGCGGGGCCCAATTGCCATAGGCCAAGGGGCTTAGCGGGCATTGGGTACGGGAAATCGGGTACGGCCAGCAGGGGCGCAGCCGACTGGGCGCCAGTGCCGGGCAGCTGCGGCTGGAGGGAGCGGCTGGCGCCGGCGACTACAGAAGCGGCAGAGGTGTGGCCGACACGAGGGGGGCGAGGGCGTGAGCAGCGAGCGGCGTAGGTGAGCGCGGACGCACGGCGGAGGCAGTAGGGGAGGTTGTGGCGGCGGCGCAGCGACGGGCGCGGCCAGGGCAAGGCGAGGCCGTGGCGGGCTGCGGGAGCACCGTGCGGGGCTGCGGGCGTGGTGACGACCGCGGGGACCAGCAGAGGTGGATGGCGAGCGGCGCGAGCAACGGCGACCGCAGGTGGCGAGCGCAGAGGGGGAGGCGTGCCCTGGTGCGCGCGGGCGTGCGGGAGCGGCGACGGGGCACGACCACGCAGAGGCGGGCGCGGCGACGAGGCGACATGGGGGGCAGCGTTCGAAGGGGAGACAGACAGGGGCGACGAGGAGCTCACCCCCATTGATGAGAAGAGGGCGGCAAGGCTTGGTGCTGTCTGGTGAGGAGGAGGTCGGGGAGCACGTCCGGCGGCGCTGGGCGAAGCAGAGGCGGGGGAGACGAGGCGGTCCGGCGGTGAAGCGGCGTCGGCGAGGTAGAGGCGGTGAGGTGGCGCCGGCGAGGTGACGCCGAGGAGGAGGACGGAGGCATGAAGGGGTGGGTGACGGGCGGCATCGGGGCCATCTGCTCCCGATCTAGAACGGGGTAGGGAGAGGGAGATCGAGGGGGAGTGGGGTGTGGACGAAGTGGGGGGCATGCGGGACTAGGGTTACGGGGTAGTGGGGGTTAGTAGAGGTTAGGTGGACCGGGGTCGGCCGGCCAGTTGGCTCGAGGCCCAGCTGGACCGGGGTTTCTTTTATATTTTCTTTCTTTCTTTTACTTATCCTTTTTCTTTTTGTTTTTATTTTGTTATTTCCTTTTAGTTATTTATTTATTTTTCCTGAACTGTTTTATTTTATTTTGTTTTATAAAACATAAAATTTGTACCTAAATTAGTAGCACTAATTATACTCTGCTACAAAAAGTTAACCCCTATAATAAATTACATTAGTATTTTGTAAAATATCAAAGGCATTTATTTTAATTGTTTTAACTATTGTTTTAATCACTTTAGAGTATTTTAGCATTATATAAAGAGTGTGGTTTCTTCACCATAATTACGTACACATTATCTGGCACAACCCGAACATTTTAGTTTTATTGTTTGAAAACTTTTGTGGTTTGCCTTAACTCAAATTTGAATTTAAATCGTTTTGAACTAACGCGAGATTAACAACAGTAACCGTGGTGACATGACATCATTAACAGGGAATTACTGTAGCTTAAATATCCGGGCGTCACAATTCTCCGCTACTACAAGAAATCTCGTCCCGAGATTTTAAGAGGTGGAGTAAGGGGAAAGATCTGGTTACGAAATTCTAATGAATGTTCTTGGTCGGGTTGCTCTTCTCGAAGAGGTCGAACCATAGCGTTGATGTCTCCATTCCTATGCATCAATGCATCATGATGAAGTTGTCATCCTTCCTTCAGGATCTTCACCGTAATTACGAAAGGATAAGAGGGGAAAACTCTATAAGGATGGATTCTAACAAAATTAAGCATCAAACGGTTAACTCGGGGGAAGAAGCATAAGTATCTCTCGAATTGAAACTTAAGAAGATATCGAGAGCAAGTAAGAAGGTACCATGAGAAGATTCAAACGTATAGGCAATCGATCGATGTCTGCAACAAAGTGCGATAGGGGTCCAGAGCAACGAGATTAAGTATTGCGTCTGTTACCAGAATAGATCAATAGGAAGTTGGCCCGTGAATTACATACGAGGCCACACGCGAGGAAAATCTTGGGAAACCGGGCGATGTGCAGGAGAGTCAGGTTTCGATCATGTGGAACTATGGGTTATGGGCCCACCATGTGGGTTAAAAGTATGAAGGCGATGAAATCTTACACGATCATGTAAGCAAGGCATGTCAGGGGATAGCCTATCAATTATGTCGGCAACCACATCGATGCCAAGGGCGAGGGACAAAGAGAACCATTTTCCTGCTCGTTGAATGAGGCGGACCAATACGCAAAGTTCTCGTCCATCGGTGGTTACCGGAAGGTCACCAACAAAAGGAATAGGGTCTTACTGTCAGAATTGTACACCGAGGTGTTTACATAAGAAGGGGAATATTGTCACTTAGATCATATAGATCACAAGAAAGGTTAAACCAAACAATGGAAAGGAAAATATGATAATCAGATCAAACAGAACAATGGAAAGGAAAATGTGTTTAAACACATATTTCAAGGGTATATCCTTCCCAAGGAAAAACAGAGCATGCTATCCATGATAGGATATAACGTAGAAAACTCTTTAGGAGAGGGGAGAGAAATATCATGACATTACCCATACAATGGTGTTTGTATAATTGATAAACAAAATTTTAGCGCCGTGGTTCAAATGTTCTTATTGAAAATCGGAGTACCACAGACATGCTTCCAGATAGAATTGACATGGTCTTCAAGCAAAGATTGAATTTGGATACACAAAGGATTCATCAGGAACAACATATAGAATAAGTCTTACTATTTCCTCATGGAAGAATGGTTAACCTTGCTAAATAGGAAACTGATAACAATAGGTCCTCCGGCCAAGTGTGCTAGGCATGACATCACCTTACCGATATATAAGGACCAATGTTATAACTCTTGGAAATATGTCCCAACCATCATATCTGGCCAAGATTCAGATCTGATTGGTGTTAGGATACCTTAGACTCAGGATGTCTGAGAAGAAAAGGTGCAACAAAAATTGACGAGATGACATTGTAAGATTCTCAAGAAATGAACTATGGAAGCAAGTTCCGAATCATGAGTTCATCATTAAACCAAGGAGAGGATGAGGAGGTGGCCGATGAACTCAGTGACAATTCATCGAGATTTCCAAAAGATGGAGTTCCACAATTATGTGAACAAGGAGATAGCTTTTGTCAGATCAAATGATATAATGAGGTATGCTCAAGGAAAACGTACACGATTAAACATTGGTTGACGGTGCACCTGAAATACGGATTTAGGTAGCATAAACAATGTTAGAATGGTGATTCGGTAACCAATGGTCTAAGAATGAAATGTTGACCATTAACTTCAAAGCAATAAGGTTGCTAGAAGTTTTAAAATTACTAGTCCATCTGTCTGTATTCCAGTTAGGAACAACACGGGGACCAAGAAAAGAATGGTGATGGTGAAGTATCACTTATATCAAAAATTCTCAAGAGGTGGTGAAATTCTCACAACATCCTTGACATAAAAGATGGTAATACTTCCAAGGTAAAGAAGGACAACTGTGGGGTAGCAAGGATCTCAAGGTATAACACAAAACACGAACAAGTTTGTGTTGAACGGAAGGCAATAAAGTGGTCGATGATAACACGAATCATCGAGGGGCAAGGATGGTATTACCCATCAAGAATTCGATATATGTCTTGGAAGAGCTTAGGATGATGATGATTATCGTGATGCAGTTGTCGAGAGATTTCATGAAGATGTAATCGGTCGGCGATGCCATCAAGTCAAATGATGATGAAGCAAAAGGTTATGGTAACCAGGGGTATGGCATAAACTCGAAATCAAGTTTGTTGTTCAAGGAGAAATGATATGACGAGGAAGTTCGACGTAAGATTAGCTCATCGTCGAATATTGTGCTCCGAGAAGAAGGACCACGTAGCACAATTAAAATTTAGCACGATAATGATATAGCCGATCGGGCTAGGAATGACTTGAAGGATTATTAAACTCATAAGCAATGAAAATTACTTAGAGTTAATGAATCGTATTACACACTCGATTCACTATCGGGGTCCTTGAGTGTCTAACAACTCAGAACCTGGGGAAGAATTGGAATCGGTGAGAAATAATATTTGAAGAAGAACTCATAAGAAGTAATATGGTTTTATCATTTTATCGAGATACCACGGGGTAATACTCGAAGGTAGAACATAATAGAGGTTGCAGAGGTGTATTGATCTGCAGAAGACAAGTGCTTTAACTAGTCTGAGAAGTGGAATCAAGGAGAAAATATGATCGGAACCACGATTGCAAAGGATCAATTCAGAGACACCAAATGATATTATATCAAGGGAATAGTTATTGTTACAAGAAGCTTCCATGATAGGATATACATCGTGTCCATGGGCATGAACACCAAGTTCACGGTGGACTCCCACTTCTTCAATGTATAACCTTCCATTCACCTCTTGCTTTTTGAAAATTACATTATTTGTTGAAAGTTTTACCTGGTGCAATACCCGATAAGTATGACCCGTGAAATCTTTTGGGTTCACACAGATTTAAGGAAGGCATAGGTTCAACCCATCGGGGCATCGTAGAAACATATACCATAAACTTCAGAGTAAATAACACAAGCTCAATAGTAGATCATGCTTGAGAAAAGCAGAGGATACAATTTACCAAAGGCATTATGTATCCAAGGAAAGGCTCACAAGCTTATTGAATATGAAGGACGTTGTTGGATAAAATCCGACAAAGGGTCTGGTGGTCCACAAGGGACCCGATGTGAGCATCGGTACTCAACCAGAGGAAGAAAGAATGCAAGGAGATCAGATTATAGAAACGACTGACTAAGTCAAAGCTCAAATGCAAAGGAATTATGAATTCCAAGACAAGGAATCAGAAGCAATGCTCTGATTAGGGATGGATAAGTTGAATAGCCTTAGGGGTACAATCGATGGCAATTTGATTGGTCGAGATCCAGCACATGTTTAAAATGATGTCTGAGCCGGAAGGACGAAATGAAGGGTCTGAATAAGGATTGCGAGCATTCACAACATATTGATTCAACAGACCCAAACTGATAATGACTAAGGATGCCAATAAGATTACTGGACTTATGAGGTTAATCATAATGCAAGCAAGCAAGAATTTCAAGAGCAATAGGTTGTTGGGGAATTTCGGAGATCGAATGGTATTTTGAAGACTTTTGTGAAATACATGTATCCACTGGGGATGAGCGGATACTTGATAAGTGCGAGAAATTGTTCGTAGGGGTATTCAGGTTGCAAAGAACTGCAAGGGCAGTGGGCACAAAGTATTTTCGGAACAATAGAGAGAATTTCGTGGTATCTTGTAATAACAAGATTAACTGGGAATAAAAGTAAGGATGACAGGTGTAGGTATTTATCCATAGGGATATTTCGGTGGTAGGGGATGGCAAAAGCAATGGGCACAAAGTCTCGAGAGAACAACGGAGAGTATCTTCGGAATCCTTTGGTACAGTACGCGACAATCTGTAACAAGGGGCTCTCCGGGTGGATGTGATCACGAGATCCTAATGTTAGAGTTAGTAAAAATCATTTCACCCGAATAGAAGAGAAATCAGAATCCAGAGTATACACGAGGAATAAAAGATCCTAATACCACCCAATGGCGATGTGGGCCCGTAAGACTCATGACCATGTTAGTAAAAGTTTTGTAATGACTAGACTCGACTTCGGCCAAGGAGTGTGGAAGTGGGATTCCTACAGGAGTCAGCTCTGATACCAACTTGTGACGCCCCCGATTCGATCGTACACTAATCATACACACAAACGTGTACGATCAAGATCAGGGACTCATGGGAAGATATCACAACACAACTCTACAAATAAAATAAGTCATACAAGCATCATATTACAAGCCAGGGGCCTTGAGGGCTCGAATACAAGAGCTCGATCATAGACGAGTCAGCGGAAGCAACAATATCTGAGTACAGACATAAGTTAAACAAGTTTGCCTTAAGAATTCTAGCACAAACTGGGATACATATCGAAAGAGGCGCATGGCTCCTGCCTGGGATCCTCCTAAACTACTCCTGGTCATCAGCAGCTTGCACGTAGTAGTAGGCACCTCCGGAGTAGTACTAGACGTCATCGACAGTTGCGTCTGGCTCCTGGACTCCAACGTATGTTCGCAACAATCGTATATAGAAATGGGGAAAAGTGGGGAGCAAAACAACCGTGAGTACTCATCCAAAGTACTCGCAAGAAAGGAGCTACACTACATATGTTTGGTATCAATGAAAGGTGGTAGTATATGTGGACTGAACTGCAGAATGCCGGAATAAGAGGGGGATAGCTAGTCCTGTCAAAGACTACGCTTCTGGCCGCCTCCATCTTGCAGCATGTAGAAGAGAGTAGATGGTAAGTTCACCAAGTAACATCGCATAGCATAACCCTACCCGGTGATCCTCCCCTCGTCGCCCTGTGTGAGAGCGATCACCCGTTATATCTGGCACTTGGAAGGGTGTTTTTTTATTAAGTATCCGGTTCTAGTTGTCATAAGGTCAAGGTACAACTCCGGGTCATCCTTTTACCGAGGGACACGGCTATTCGAATAGATAAACTTCCCTGCAGGGGTGCACCACATTTCCCAACACGCCCGATCCCCATTAGCCGGACACACTTTCCTGGGTCATGCCCGGCCTTGAAAGATCAACACGTCGCAGCCCTACCTGGACAGAACAGAGAGGTCAGCACGCCAGTCTAAATCCTATGCGCGTAGGGGTCTGGGCCCATCGCCCATTGCACACTTGCACGTTGCGTACACGGCCGGTGAGCACACCTAGCAACCTCCATTACAAAGGAAGTTGCGTTACGCGGTCCAACCCAGGGCGCGTCGCTCAGTCGGTGACGTCACGAAAGATTCGGCTGATACCACGATGTTGAGTGCCCATAATTGTTCCCGCGTAGTTGGTTAGTGCGTATAGGACAGTGGCCAGACTCAGATCAAATACCAAGATCTCGTTAAGCGTGTTATTTTGAAGTAACCGCGAACGCCGACCAGGGCCAGGCCCACCTCTCTCCTGGGTGGTCTCAACCCATCCTGTCACTTCGCCACAAAGATCAACCTAGAGGGCCGTCGGGACAAAGGTCCTTTAAGCCCCCAATCTGTGAATCACTCGCGGGTACTCTACGAGCCGACCCGTCTTTAGTCATCAGACATATCATGTATATGTATATAAATATATAGCTGTGATCACCTCCCTAGTGATCACGGCCCGATAGTATAGCACGGCAGACGGTCAAGAATGTAAGGCCACTGATGATAAACTAGCATCCTATACTATGAATTTAGGATTGCAGCTAAGGTATCAACAACTGTAGCAACAATGACATGCTATGCAACAGAATAGGATTAACGGAAAGCAGTAACATGCTACACTACTCTAATGCAAGCAATAGAGAGAAGAATAGGCGATATCTGGTGATCAAGGGGGGGGGCTTGCCTGGTTGCTCTGGCAAGTAGACGTCGTCAACAACATACTCGGTCGGGGCACCTGCAGCGGCGTCAGTCTCGTAGTCTACGGAGAGAGGAGGGGGAAGAAACAATGAATACAATGCGAACAAATGTATATCGATGCATGACATGACAAGTAACGGTGCTAGGTGTGCCCTAACGCAATAGGAGGTGATACCGGCGAAGGGGGAAAACAACCGGGAAAGGTGTTTCGCGTTTTCAGACAGATGAACCGGAGGGGGAAAGTTGTGTCTTCACTATGCTAGGGATGTGTGGCGGATGAACGGGGTGCGTATTCAGATTCGTCTCATCGTTCTGAGCAACTTTCATGTACAAAGTTTTTCCATCCGAGCTACGGTTTATTTTATATTAATTTTAAAAGATGTAAATCATTTTTAGGAATTAATAGATTAATTTAATCAAAAGTATTTATGACGTCATCATGACATCGGTGGTCAAAGTTGACTGCTGACCAGTCAACTGACTGATGGGTCCCATTTGTCATTGCCACTACACTAAATAATAGAGTTAATTACTATAATTTGATAGGTTAATTATGTTCACTTGATTAATCCTAAATTAATTAAGTTAATTAATTTAATTTAATTAATTAATTATAATTTTTTATCCCCTTTTTCTAACATTCTGGTGCTGGCCCTCCTTGTCATCGGCCCTTGGGGGCAAGGCCCAATTGTCATAGGCCCAGGGGCTTAGCGGGCATTAGGTACTGGCAATCGGGCGCGGCCAGCAGGGGCGCACCCGACTGGGCACCGGTGTCGGGCAGTCGCGGCTAGAGGGAGCGGCGGGCGCCGGCGACTGCAGAAGAGGCAGAGGTGGGGCGGATGCGAGGGGGGCGAGGGCGCGAGCAGCGAGCAGCCCAGGCGAGCGCGGACACATGGTGGAGGCAGCAGTGGAGGCTGCGGTTGTGGCGCAGCGACGGGCGCGACCAGGGCAAGGCGAGGGCGCGGCGGGCTACGGGCGTGGTGACGACCGCGGGGACCAGCAAAGGTGGACGACGAGCGGCACTAGGGGGAGGCGCGCCCTGGCGCGCGCGGGCATGCGGGAGGTGCGACGGGGCACGACCATGCAGAGGCAGGCGCGACGATGGGACGGCATGGCGGGCAGCGTTCGGAGGGGGAGACAGATGGGGGCGACGGGGAGCTCACCCCCGTTGACGAGAAGAGGGCGGCGAGGCTTGGTGCTGTCCGGCGAGGAGGAGGTCGGGGAGGACGTCCGGCGGCGCTGGGCGAAGCAGAGGCGGGGGAGACGAGGCGGTCCGGTGGTGAAGCGGCATCGGCGAGGTAGAAGTGGTGAGGCGGCACCGGCGAGGTGACACCAAGGAGGAGGACGGAGGCGCTGCGGGGTGGGTGACGGGCGGCATCGGGGGCATCTGCTCCAGATCCAGAACGGGGTAGGGAGAGGGAGATCGAGGGGGAGTGGGGTGTGGACGAAGTGGGGGCGTGCGCGACTAGGGTTACGGGGTAGTGGGGGTTAGTAGAGGTTAGGTGAACCGGGGTGGGCCGGCCAGTTGGGCCGAGCCCCAGCTGGACCGGGGTTTCTTTTTTTTGTTCTTTCTTTGACTTATCCTTTTTATTTTTGTTTTTATTTTGTAATTTCCTTTTATTTATTTATTTACTTTTCCTTAACTTTTTTATTTTATTTTGTTTTATAAAACATAAAAGTTGTACCTAAATTAGTAGCACTAATTATACCTATGCTACAAAAAGTTAACCCCTATAACAAATTACATTAGTATTTTGTAAAATATCAAAGGCATTTATTTAATTGTTTTAACTACCATTTTAATCACTTTAGAGTATTTAAGCATTATATAAAGAGTGTGGTTTCTTCGCTATAATTACCTACACATTATCTGGCACAACCCGAACATTTTAGTTTTATTGTTTGAAAACTTTTGTGGTTTTTCTTAACTGAAATTTGAATTTAAATCATTTTGAACTAACGCGAGACAAACAACAGTAACCGCGGTGACGTGGCATCATTAACAGGGAATTACTGCAGCTTAAATATCCGGACGTCATAGAGTGTTGAACCGAACGAGGAGAAGAGGGAAATGACAAGAGGTTTTCAGTAAGGTATTCTCTGCAAGCACCGAAATTATCGGTAACAGATAGTTTTGTGATAAGGTAATGTGTAACGGGTAACAAGTAATAAAAGTAAACAAGGTGCAGCAAGGTGGCCCAATCCTTTTTTTAGCAAAGGACAAGTCTGGACAAACTCTTATATAAAGGAAAACGCTCCCGAGGACACATGGGAATTATCGTCAAGCTAGTTTTCATCATACTCATATGATTCGTATTCGTTACTTTGATAATTTGATATGTGGGTGGACCGGTGCTTGGGTACTGCCCTTACTTGGACAAGCATCCCACTTATGATTAACCCCTCTTGCATGCATCCGCCACTATAAAACAAGTATTAAGGTAAACCTAACCATAGCATGAAACATATGGATCCAAATCAACCCCTTACGAAGCAATGCATAAATTAGGGTTTAAGCTTCTGTCACTCTAGCAACCCATCATCTACTTATTACTTCCCAATGCCTTCCCGTAGGCCCAAACAATGGTGAAGTGTCATGTAGTCGACGTTCACATGACACCACTAGAGGAGAGACAACATACATCTCATCAAAATATCAAACGAATACCAAATTCACATGACTACTTATAGCAAGACTTCTTCCATGTCCTCAGGAACAAACGTAACTACCCACAAATCATATTCATGTTCATAATCAGATGGGTATTAATTTTCATAAAGGATCTGATCATATGATCTTCCACCAAATAAACCAACTAGCATCAACTACAAGGAGTAATCAACACTACTAGCAACCCAGGGGTACCAATATGAGGTTTTGAGACAAAGACTGGATACAAGAGATGAACTAGGGTTTGAGAGGAGATGGTGCTGGTGAAGATGTTGATGAAGATTGACCCCCTCCCGATGAGAGGATCGATGGTGATGATTTCCCCCTTCCGGGGGGATGTTTCCCTGGAAAAACAGCTCCGCCGGAGCCCGTTCCGCCAAGGTCCGCCTCGAGACGGTGGCGCTTCGTCCCGAAAGTTTTCTTTTTATTTTTTCTAGGGCGAAAGACTTCATATAGTAAAAGATGGGTACCGGAGGCCTGTCAGGGGGCCCATGAGACAGGGAGCACGCCTAGAGGGATAGGGCGCGCCCCCCACTTTAACATCCCAAAATTCTAAATTTTGAATTGTTAATTATTTAAATAGGGTTTATTAAAAACTTGCTTGGGCTGATTGATGTTAGTTAAATTTGACTAGGATTTGAAACTTTTGGAATATTTAAATGAATAATGAACGAGAGGGAATAAAAGGATTTTATCAATTATTCATTTGTTTCCTATTTTGGGTTTGAGAATATTCAGACTATTTCCAATTTTAATATGAGAGCGGATGACATGACTTCCTCAATGAACACTACTGGTGAATAATTGAATATTCTCCCATTTGGATTTTGAATATTTAAAAAAATCCTAACTCAAAAAAAAATTATGAGAGAAGGAAATATGACTCCTGCAATGTTAAAAAGAGTTGGATATGTTTTAAATGATATTTTCATTTCTCTCGAGTTGAAAAATATTTTATAGAACATTTTATAAGTGTCATGTAAAGTTACAAAAAAATATTATATGTATTTTATATACATATTGTGAGCTGGAAAAATGTTCACTCTTCTCTATATTAGTATATGTGTATTAAGAAAAATGTTCTGGTATTTTTTAGAAAATGTTTTGGGTCATTCTCGCAGCCAAACTAATTTATGTGAATAAAATAAATAGGAAATACTAAGACCTGTTCTACCCGGCAGCACAACTGCCTAGTCGCTATCTTCCGCTCGCGCGCGCAGCACAGCAGGCAGCAGCAGAGGGCCTAGCAGGCCGAATCCCATCAACAACAGCCGCAGCACAGTCGGCCCAGCTCGCCCACATCAGTGTCGCGCCCCACCTGCCTGCCTCACTACTCCCTCTCTTCCTATGACAGCGGGACCCGCCCGTCATCTCCAACCTCCCCGAGTCAGTCTCCTCCTCCCACACGTCAAACGCCGCCGCTGCAGAAACAGGATCACGGCCGATCTCTTGACCCCCCCATGATTCGTACGCGTATGCATCAGGTTGTAACCCCCTCGACCTTCTCGTCTGATTCCCGGAAATGGAGCTCGAGTTCGTCCCCAGAATCGAGCGAACGGACCCCACAGATCTCCGCTGCCTGAAGCCGCTCCGACGACGAGTTCGCCGCCACGGGAGGTTCCCTGCTGTAACGCCCTCGATGCGGCTATAGCTCCCACGTGTCGAGGCACGACTTAGAGACATAACCGCATTGAAAGCAATGTCGCAAGTCAGGCAACCATTACAACATCCCATGTAATAAGTAATAAAAGGGGGAGATACATAGTTGGCTTACACTCGCCACGTCACATCAGAGTACAGAAATAACATCCATCAAACAATCACTCATGGCCCGACTATGGCGCCAAAATAGAAAAGAACCCAACATGTGACAAGGCCCTGAATCAAACCCCAACTAGGCACCACTATTGATCATCGGGAAAGGAAACATAATAACGCTGAGAGTCCTCGTCGAACTCCCACTTGAGCTCGTACTCGTCACCTGGAGCGAAATCACCTGGTCCTGCATCTGGAATTATAGTATTTGTGAGCCACAGGGACTCAGCAATCTCGCACCCTCATGATCAAAACTATTTAAGCTTATAGGAATGGATGAGACAAATATATGTGGAGCTGCAGCAAGCGACTAGCATATATGGTGGCTATCTTATATGCAAAAGAGAGCGAGAAGAGGAGGCAAAGCGCGATCGAGAATCTAGAAGAGCAACCTGCGCAAGCATTACTCCAACACCGTGTCCACTTCCCGGACTCCGCCGAGAAGAGGCCATCACGGTAACACACACAGTTGATTCATTTTAATTAATTAAGGTTTAAGTTATCTACAACCGGACATTAACAAATTCCCATCTGCCCATAACCGCGGGCACGGCTTTCGAAAGTTCAATCCCTGCAGGGGAGTCCCAACTTAGCCCATGACAAGCTCTCACGGTCAACGAAGGAATAGACCTCCACCCGAGACACACCGATCAGACTCGGCAACCCGGTACAACAAGACAATTCGACAGGTTAAAACAAGACCAGCAACACCACCCGAATGTGCCGACAAATCCCGATAGGAGCTGCACATATCTCTTTCTCAGGGCACACTCAGATGAGCCAGACGTCGGGTAAGCCAGCCCAGAGTTGCCCCTGGTAGCCTCGGACATCGCTCAGTGGGACCAACACTCAGAGGAGCACTGGCCCGGGGATGAACATGATGCAATGGAATGAAATGATGTACTCTTCGGGACGAACATTTTGATATATAATATGCCCAAATCGGAGCTACGGATGCAAAGTTACGGGCGGTCAAAGTAGGCATAAAAAATTAAGGGGGAGAGGGAAAAAGTCAACCCCTAGGGTTTTTTGGATCTGGATCTGGCGACGTGCACTGTTCACGACACTGTTCACCGGCGCGGACTTCGAGAACTCCGGCGAGGGCGTGGTGGCCGGAGATGGAGGGGAGAGGCCGGGGCCGGTGGGGACGAGGCGAGGCCGGTCGCCGGCGGGGGCTTGCGGCGGCCGGGGCGATGAGGCGGCGGGGCTGGCCGGCCCGGGGCGGCGCGCTGCCCGGCGGAGGCGACGGACGGCGGGCGGAGCGGCTAGCCGGAGCGGGCGGGCGCGGTGGCGGACGGCGGGCGCGGGCGGCGGTCGAGTGGCGCGAGGCGGCGGGGAGGAGTTGGGCCGCGGGGGCCGGGAACGGGCCGGCGGGCCTCCGAGGCGGCGGCGGCGGCGGTTGCCACTTGGCAGCGCGGGAGAGGACGCGGGCGGCGGCGGACAACGTCCGGCGCGGCCGGACACGTCCGGTGCGCGGCGGATCTGATTTTTAGGGTTCCGAGAGGGGGAAGACGAGATCCGAAAATGGAGGGGGTATATATAGGCATAGAGGGAGCTAGGAGACTCCAAATGAGGTGCGGTTTTCGGCCACGCGATCGTGATCGAACGCTCTAGGACATGGAGCAGAGTTTGGTGGGTTTTGGGTCAAATTTGAGGGGTGTTGGGCTGCAACACACACGAGGCCTTTTCGGTCCCTCGGTTAACCGTTGGAGTATCAAACAAAGTCCAAATGATACGAAACTTGACAGGCGGTCTACCGGTAGTAACCCAAGGCCGCATGACAAGTCTCGGTCCAATCCGGAAATGTTTAATCCCCACACACGAAAGAAAGCTAGAAATGACCACCGGAGGAGAACGAAGCGCCGGAATGCAAAACGGACAATGGGGAAAATGCTCGAATGCATGAGATGAACACGTATGCAAATGCAATGCACATGATGACATGATATGAGATGCATGAAAACGAAAACAACACATGGAGACAAAACCCGAACCCGAGGAAATAAATGTAACTTAACGCCGGAAACGGCAAGAGTTGGAGTACAAATTGGGAAAGTTGCACCTGGGGCGTTACACCTGCCTCACCTCTTGCCCCGATTTGGTTCGCCTTGATCTCCTCTTTCTCCCTCATGTTCTGTTCAAACCAGGGGAGCACCCACCCGACCTCGTCCCGAAGATCACTGTCGTCGCCCGAGCTCTAGCAGCACCGCATAGCCATTGGAGGACGTGCTCGTCGCCACCAAGGACGCCATCGAGTTTGTTGTTCCCCTCCGTGTCCAGGAGTATCTACCCTGTGTTAAGATTTGTGGGCTATGCGGTCTTCTCTAATTCGTCTGCCTTTTCTATGGTGCCACTCACGATGCATATTGATGCTAAAAGGTAGGGACATATTTATAGACTATATTTTCAGATGTTTTATTATTCCACCTGTTTCCAAAAAGATTCATGCGACTCCTGGACAATGTTACCAACACGATCAAACATGTCAGTTTTTCGAGTCTAAATATACTAATCCCTAGCACATATGTGTGAGTCATGTGTCATGATTAGATTGTATATATGAGATCAACTTCCAATCTTAATCATGTGGGTCAACAGCCCGCAGAGCCGATCCTGCAAAACAAACCCAGATCTTCCACCCTATAATGTCCCGAAAAAAACGTACGTACATATAAATTCCAGTAAAGTCGATCCCTATTAATTCCTCTATTGTATTCCATCACAGTCGTCCTCGGCACCTCGAGTATTACTTTTTCGAGTGAAATTCCGCATTAGTTATTCCCCTTCACAAACATTAATAATATGAATAATTCCACGTTGGTTTCAATAAATAATAATCATGTTGAATAAATGTTGAAAGCCACATAAATATCCAACATCTCCCACTTGGCTGAAACATATTAATTAATAAATAAAGTTCCATGTTAGTATAGTTAGTGAACCTGCACCATATTAGTATTTTATTATACAAATAAATGAAATATACGTATCTAAATTTAATCATTTCACACATCGTGTATACAATGGGAACTTCCTTAGTGTGTTTACTTTTAACCATACATTCTGAAATAAGTGACAGGTTGTGATGCACATTGCACGATCATATATGATGCGTAAGATTCCCTTAGCGACACATATTTCCTTCCACCGCTTGAATGCGACAATAAATTCCGGCAACTAAGTTTGATAGTATAAAGAAGATACGTTTAGTATCCCCTTTTCCGCATGAGTTCAAAAAATAATTCCTAACTCTAAATATGATTCCCCTTATCAAGGTAGTTTAACAGGTTTCCAATTTTCCATAGAAAAATGTAGCAAAAACATTCCCTATATATTTCCACTCCCAAAAAATGGAAGCTTCAAACATGCCTTTCATATGAAAGTTAGAAAATGTCCAAGCTTACACTTCCATCAATGTGACTTGCTTCATTTAGAAAACTATATGACCTGGTATTTCATTGATGTGAAGCTTTTTACAATAGTGAGGGAGTGCTGGATTAGGGGGTCTCCGGACAGCCGGACTATATCCTTTGGCCGGACTGTTGGACTATGAAGATAGAAGAATGAAGACTTCGTCCCGTGTCCGGATGGGACTCTCCTTGGCGTGGAAGGCAAGCTAGGCAATACGAATATGTAAATATCCTCCTTGTAACCGACCTTGTGTAACCCTAGCCCCCTCCGGTGTCTATATGAACTGGAGGGTTTAGTCCGTAGGACAATAGACAATCATACCATAGGCTAGCTTCTAGGGTTAGTCTCTACGATCTCGTGGTAGATCAACTCTTGTAATACTCATATCATCAAGAACAATCAAGCAGGAAGTAGGGTATTACCTCCATCAAGAGGGCCCAAACCTGGGTAAACATCTTGTCCCCCGCCTCCTGTTACCATCCGCCTTAGACGCACAGTTCGGGACCCCCTACCCGAGATCCGCCGGTTTTGACACCGACATTGGTGCTTTCATTGAGAGTTCCACTGTGTCATCACCATAAGGCTTGATGGCTCCTTCGATCATCGGTAGCGATGCGGTCCAGGGTGAGGTTGTCCTCCCCGGACAGATATTTTTATTCGGCGGCTTCGCACTGCGGGCCAATTCGCTTGGCCATCTAGAGCTTATCGAGAGCTACGCCCCTGGCCATCAGATTAGATTCGGAAACTTAAACTACACGGCCGATATCAGCGGAGACTTGATCTTCGACGGATTCGAGCCCATGTCGGGTGTGCCGCATAGTCACGACGAGCATGACATAACTCTGCCGTCGGACAGTATTTGGGAGATCGCATCTGCAACTACTCCGGCCGTCAATCCGGAGCAAATCGCGCCAGCCGAGAGCGGAGGGATAGACCCCGCCACGGAGGCCGCGCTCTCATTGGCGATAGAGTCGGATGCCAACTTCACCCCTTACGGGAGCCGTGTCACCGAACCACTGGATTCATCCCCGGCCACGGACTTCGAGCTGCTTACATTCGTGCCCGTCGAACCTGACTGGGCGCCGATCATGGAGTTCACCTCCGCGGATATCTTTGAGCACTCATCTTTCGGCGATGTGCTAAATTCATTAAGGTCTCTCTCCCTGTCAGGAGAACCTTGGCCGAACTATCTCTGGCTAGAATGGGATGCAGACGACGAAGAAATTCGCTGCCCACCCACCACCCACTTAGTAGCCACCGTCGACGATTTAACCGACATGCTCGACTTTGACTCCGAAGACTTCGACGGTATGGACAACGATGCAGGAGACGAACAGGAACCACCGCTCACAGGGCGCTGGACCGCCACCTCAGCATATGATATATACATGGTGGACACCCTCAATGAAGGCAATGGCGATGAGACAACGGAGGATGACCCCTCCAAGAAGCAACCCAAGCGACGACGTCAGCGGCGCCGCTCTAAGTCCCGCCACAGCAAAAGTAGTGATACCGGCACAGCAGATAATAACACTCCGGATAGTGCGGAAGACAACAACAATCCCCTCCAGCACGATGCAGAGTTGGAGGACGAACAAGCTAGCCCTCCAGAGCGGGCATCAGATGGAGAACCGGAGGAGGACAATTACATGCCTCTCTCCAAAGACTAGGCGAGCCTCGGCGGCGAAGAATTTATCGTGCCTGAGGACCCGTCGAGCAAGAGCGCTTCAAGCGCCGGCTTATGGCCACGGCAAATAGCCTGAAGAAAAAGCAGCAACAACTTCAAGCTGATCAAGACTTGCTAGCAGATAGATGGATCAAAGTCTTTGCGGCCGAGGAGTACGAACTCAAACACCCCTCCAAGAGTTACCCAAAACGCAGGTTGCTACCTCACCTCGAGGAGGAAGCAATGAAACCTCATTCACCAGTGTACAGTGCGGCTGACCGGCCACTGCGTGGCCGAGCCAGAGAGGCGTTTCAGCCTGAAGTTCAGCCTGCACCCCGCCGCCACTCAATCAAAAATAATAAGGCCCGGGGCAACACAGGGGACCTACGAGACGTATTGGACAGTATAAGGCAAAAATCGCAAGGTCAATATACGGGTCACGGGCACGCGCGTCAACACGGGATGGTGATCATCGCGTCGGATACACCAAGAGTAAATCAGGCCGGGCCAAATACAACAGACAAGACTCATATGAAGTGCGTCGGGATATAGCCCGGCACAGAGGCGCCGCACACCCCCTATGCTTCACCGATAAAGTTATGAATCACGAATTCCCGGAGGGTTTCAAACCCGTAAATATCGAATCATACGATGGCACAACAGATCCCGCTGTATGGATTGAGGATTTCCTCCTTCACATCCACATGGCTCGCGGTGATGATCTACATGCCATCAAGTACCTCCCACTAAAGCTCAAAGGACCAACTCGGCATTGGTTGAACAGCTTGCCAGCAGACTCCATAGGCAGTTGGGAGGATCTGGAAGACGCATTCCTGGATAACTTTCAGGGCACTTATGTGCGGCCACCGTATGCTGATGACTTGAGCCATATAACCCAGCAGCCCGGGGAATCGGCCAGACAATTTTGGACACGGCTCCTGACTAAGAAAAACCAAATTGTCGACTGTTCGGACACAGAGGCCCTAGCGGCATTCAAGCATAACATCCGTGACGAATGGCTGGCTCGCCACCTGGGCCAGGAGAAGCCGAAATCTATGGCAGCCCTCACAACACTCATGACCCGCTTTTGCGCGGGCAAGGATAGCTGGCTAGCTCGCAGCAACAACACATCGAGGAATCCGGGCACTTCAGATACCAAATATGCCAATGGTAGGCAATGTCGTAACAGACCAAAGCGCCGCAATAACGACGATAACACCGAAGATACGACAGTAAATGCCGGATTTAGAGGCTCTAGATCCGGTCAGCGGAAAAGGCCAATTAAAAGAAGTACTCTGGCTCCGTCCAGTTTGGATCGCATACTGGATCGCTCGTGTCAAATCCATGGCACCCCCGACAAGCCAGCCAATCACACTAACAGAGAATGCTGGGTGTTCAAGCAGGCCGACAAGTTAAATAACGAAAACAAGGACAAGGGGCTGCATAGCGATGACGAGGAGGAGCCCCGGCCGCCGAACACAGGAGGACAGACGGGGTTCCCCCCACAAGTGAAGACGGTGAACATGATATGCGCAACCCACATTCCCAAGAGGGTGCGGAAGCGTGCACTAAGGGACGTCTATGCGATGGAGCCCGTCGCCCCAAAGTTCAACCCATGGTCTGCTTGCCCGATCACCTTTGATCGCAGGGACCACCCCACTAGTATCCGTCATGGCGGATCCGCCGCACTGGTCCTAGACCCCATCATCGACGGATTTCACCTCACTCGAGTCCTCATGGACGGCGGCAGCAGCCTGAACCTGCTCTATTAGGACATAGTGCGAAAAATGGGTATTGATCCCTCGAGGATCAAACCCACCAAAACCACCTTTAAAGGCGTCATCCCAGGTGTAGAGGCCCATTGCACAGGCTCAATCACACTGGATGTGGTCTTCGGATCATCGGACAACTTCCGAAGCGAGGAGTTAATCTTCGATATCGTCCCGTTTCGCAGTGGCTACCACACACTGCTCAGACGAACATCATTTGCAAAATTTAACGCAGTGCCGCATTACGCATACCTCAAGCTCAAGATGCCAGGACCTAGGGGGGTCATAACAGTAAATGGAAACACAGAACGCACGCTCCGCACGGAAGAGCACACTACGGCCCTTGCAGCAGAAGCACAAAGAAACCTTTTAAGGCAAACCATTAATTCGGCGTCACAGCCCCCGAACACCTTCAAGCGAGTCCGGAATAAGCTGCAACAGGATCGCCTAGCACGTTCAGAGCTCGCCTAGCAATTCGGCCCCTGTCCCAGTCCCAGTCAAGCGACGAAATTCGCGCCGCGCGTACATAACTACGCACTGAAAATACCATGGATATAGACGGGGGCACGATCAGGGCACATCCCACAATGCAGCTTAACTGCACTAGGGGTTGTATACCTTTATTACTTCTTTTCTCTTTCAGGACCTAACCGCCTGGAAGCTCTTTCCGCTAGTACGATTGCTGGACACATTACGGGAAGCAACAACCAAGGCGGCAAGAAACTAAGATAAACACGGGAACCCCCAGGTGGTCTCTAATAATCGATACACCATCTTTTTGCTATCCACGCGCAACTTTCCCTGTGTAGGACATTTCGAATTGTCCTACTTTCTGCTTATTGCACTACTTGTACCAGTACGCTTCGACGTATTCTTTAAATAACAATGCATATCATTAGTCTATTATTGCATTTTTATGTTTCTTTGTCTCTTATATGTCCATTCACGACAATCCACACCCGTACGTTCGGGTACGGTCAGTACGCCAGGGGCTTTCGTTTACCCCATAATACGGCGTAAGAAGTCCGAACACTTTCGACAGTGCGGCACCCTGAACTTATAGCATTACATGCATCAGCTCCGAATCATGTCTTTGGTCAAATGTTGGGTTTGCCCGGCTCCCATGCTTTGGTACCTTACGTTCCGCTATATCGGCTAAGGTAGTGGTGGGAGAACTACTGCGATTGTGTCCCGATTCTTCCGGACGAGCACCTCAGTAGAGAAAGCCGAAAAGTGACTGTCATGATAAGGCGAGAGACTGGTCGCTGTTTGAGAGGTTCAAGTCCTTAAAGACTTTTTCCGCTTCGGGCGAGGAGCCGGCATTATCCGGCTTAGGCGAGTATAGCACCCCAAATTTGGCCTTCCGAACACTAGGGGCTTCGCCAAAGTTTAAAATTGTAGACTTCTATGGCTAAGTGAGAGTGATAAAGCCTTATAGTCCGATTGCCTGGTTCGTTGCGCTGAACACCTCCCTTGAAGGACCCAAAAATGGGGTAAAGAGTGCTCAGGTTTATCCTGAACACCCCGGTACTAGTTACATGGGGGCAGAAGCCGACGACTAGCCAACTCTCATATATTATAAACGGCCGCACAGAAGGTAATATTTTAAAACACAAAAAGCGTTGCATAGCGCAAATGAACTTGTTTCACATTACAGGACAACATGAGCGTGATCATTCAAAAATTACATCCCTGGCACATTCATCCGCCACAAGGCGGGAACCCTTCAGGACACTCTCATAGTACATCTCGGGGTGGCGATGCTCCTTGCCCTCCGGCGGCCCCTCCTTCACCAGCTTCACGGCGTCCAGCTTCGCCCAGTGCACCTTCGCCCGGGCAAAAGCCCTGCGTGCACCCTCGATGTAGGCTGACCGCTTTATGACTTCAAGCCATGGGCAGGCCTCCACAAGCCGCCTCACCAGACCGAAGTAGCTGCTGAAGTAGGGCTCGCCAGGCCACATCCGGACTATAAGGCCCCTCATGGCCTGTTCGGCCGCCTTGTGAAGCTCGACCAATTGCTTCAGCTGGTCGCTCAAGGGAATCAGGTGTTCGGTCCCAGTATACTGAGACCAGAACAACTTCTCCGTCGAGCTCCCATCCTCAGCTCGGTAAAACTCCGCGGCATCCTGTACATTGCCGGGGAGATCTGCGAACGCTCCTGGAGAGCTCCGAACTCGGGTAAGAAAAAGGAAAGTTTCCTTCACATGCTTGCTTTGCATAATGAATGCCTTACCCGCTGCTATCTTCTTCACCGCATCAATTCCCTGGAGGGCCTTGTGGGCTTCAGCCTTGGCGCTCCGGGCGCTTTCAAGCGCCTGTGCAAGCTCAGACTCTCGCGTCTTAGAGTCGAGCTCCAAGGACTCGTGTTTTTGGTGAGAGCCTCGAGCTCTTGCTGCACCTCGCCCACTCGTGCTTCTTGCTTCTCCCGCTCGATTCGTTCCTTGGCCGCTTTGTCCTCGGCCTCAGATAGCACCTTCTTTAGGGTCGCCACCTCGGTCGTGGCCCCTGGCAAATTCATGGTGATCCTATTATTTTACAACCGAACTTCTTTTCAAAAGCGTAGACAAGGTATTGCTTACCTTTGCTCTCCTTGAGCCACCTCTTGGTAAGGCCAAGCTCGTTCTCGGACCGCTCCAGGTCCTGCTTCAGTGCAGAGACCTCCGCAGTACATGCGGCAGCGGCCAGCAGGGAAGCCTGGACTTACACATAGACATATTCTTATTAGACTCCTGACTCATCATTTGATCCTCTATTCGGCCTTTCTTCTTGAACACCGAACAGAGCATCAGGGGCTACTATCTATGCGGTAATATTTTCTTATATATATTTTGATTGCTTACCTCAAAGCTTGTTAGGAGGCTGGCACAAGCTTCGGCCAGCCCATTTTTGGCAGACTGAACCTTCTCGACCACCGCACTCATGATAGTGCGGTGCTCTTCGTCGATGGAAGCGCTGCGAAGCGCTTCCAGCAAGTTGTCCGGTGCCTCTGGATGGACAGAGGACACCGGCATAGGTGGTTGGCCCCCCTTAACGGGGGACCGCCTGCCGGACTCTGGAACCATCGAAGGTTCCGGCGCAGTGTTCGGCTGGGGGCCGAACTCGGAGCCTCGCTCCCTTGGTACCCAGGGTCCGGGAGGTCGCCTCAAGACGCCTCCAGGACCACCTCCCCTTGGCTCGGTGCCTTTTGAGACAACACCTCGGCGTTGTCCATAGGGCGAGGGGTGGAAGCGGTCGGAAGAGAACCACTGTTCATATCCGACGAGTCCAATGAGCCGCTCGACGAGGATACGTTGAGATGAGCTTGGGACGGACTATATAATCATGTTCGACATGAGGAGAAGTAGTGCAATAAAACATACCATGAAGTACTATGGTGTCCGGACACTTACGACTTCGCCAGGGGCTTGACCCTGGGTAGCCACTCGTCGCCGCTGTCGTCGGCCATTGTGGAATAGTCCGGAGCACGGGTCCTTCCCTTCTTGGACCCTTCGGCCTCCCCGGTTGGGTTGGCCTTCCTTTTCTTGTCTCCCCCATCCGGGGGGAGAGAACTTTTCTCCCCCTCCTCGTTTTTATGGGAGGAGGGCGCGTCAGAGTCATCGTCGTATGAGTCCAATACAACCTTGCGCCAGAGACCCTTTCGGGTCCACGTGGCCTTCTTCTTGGTCTTCTTCGCCGGCACCTCGTAAGGTGCTGGAGTCAGCATCTCCGTCAGGAGAGCATCTGCGGGATCTTCAGGCCGAGGGGCTGGGCAATCAAGCTGCTCCGCTGTCTTTATCCAGTCCTGTTAAAGGCAAGAGAGCTTAGATCCCGCACATTATTTAACCAGGGCAAATAAATACCCTGTGAGGTATGAAAACTTACCAGATTAGCGCGGCACTTTGCGCTGAGTCCGCGGTCCTCGGCGCCTTTGAACAACATCTTCGAGATGTCCTCGTGCGTCGTGTCGAAGAGTTCTCGCAGCTTTTGGTGCTAGGCTGGGTCGAACTCCCACAAATTGAATGCCCGTCGTTGGCACGGGAGAATCCGGCGGAAGAGCATGACCTGGACCACGTTGACGAGCTTGATTTTCTTGCTCATCATGTTCCTGATGCAGGTATGGAGTCCGGTCAGCCCTACTGAAGAACCCCAGGACAGGCCCTTCTCTTTCCAGGAAGTGATCCGCATGGGGATTCCGGATCGAAATTTGGGGGCCGTCACCCAGTTGGTGTCGCTCGGCTCGGTGATGTAGAACCACCCCGATTGCCACCCCTTTATGGTCTCCACATAGGAGCCTTCTAGCCAGGTGACGTTGGGAATTTTGCCCATCATGGCACCTCCGCACTCTGGCCGACCACCACCTTCGGTTTGACATTGAAGGTTTTTAGCCACAGGCCGAAGTGGGGCTGATGCGGAGGAAGGCCTCGCACACGACGATAAACACCGAGATGTTGAGGATGAAATTGGGGGCCAGATCATGAAAATCTAGCCCGTAGTAGAACATGAGCCCGCGGACAAATGGGTAGAGAGGAAAACCCAGTCCGCGGACAAAGTGGGTAAGGAAAACTACCCTCTCATGGGGTTCGGGCGTAGGGATGATCTACCCCGCAGCCGGCAGTCGGTGCGCGATGTCCGCGGCCAGATATCCGGCTGCCCGTAGCTTTGTGATGTCCTCCGCCATGACGGAGGAGACCATCCACTTGCCTCCCGCTCCGGACATGACTAGAGTGGTTTGAGGAGAAAGACGCGAACTTGGGTGCTGGAGCTCGAGTGCGCGAGAATGGATAAGCAAGGAGAAGGAGGGCATGGGTAAAAAGGGTGAATCTTTGTCCCTTTATAAGGGTGGAGGAGGCGATGCGCCTCCCCACTTACCTGTTAAACTCACTTACTCCTCGAGCGCCGTAATTGATGGCGTGGTTGGGTTACCCATACCCGTATTGATGAGAATCCCGTGATAAGGGGACACGATCTCTGCTTCGACTAGATATGTCAAGAAAACCGCCTCGCGATATGTGCGGTACTGGTTGAGGAAAACGGTTCAAATAATGACGGGGCCATGACATGATGTGACGTTGCTAAACGTGTCAGCAGATTAGATTTGTGAAAATATTATTCTCTCTATGATGGTATATGGAACTTATTTTGCAGAATCGGACACTATCCTTGTGCTCAAGATCTTCTATGGAGTATTTAGAGGAAGAACCCGCCTTGCAATGCCGAAGACAATACCGCGCGCCGGACTCGTCGTCATTGAAGCCTGGTTCAGGGGCTACTGAGGGAGTCCTGGATTAGGGGGTCTCCGGACAGCCGGACTATATCCTTTGGCCGGACTGTTGGTCTATGAAGACACAAGATTGAAGACTTCGTCCCGTGTTCGGATGGGACTCTCCTTGGCGTGGAAGGCAAGATAGCAATACGGATATGTAAATCTCCCCCATTGTAACCAACCTTGTGTAACCCTAGCCCCCTCCGGTGTCTATATGAACCGGAGGGTTTAGTCCGTAGGACAACAGACAATCATACCATAGGCTAGCTTCTAGGGTTAGCCTCTTAGATCTCGTGGTAGATCAACTCTTGTAATACTCATATCTTCAAGAACAATCAAGCAGGAAGTAGGGTATTACCTCCATCAAGAGGGCCCGAACCTGGGTAAACATCTTGTCCCCCGCCTCCTGTTACCATCTGCCTTAGACGCACAGTTCGGGACCCCCTACCCAACATCTGCGGGTTTTGACACCCACAAATACCATACATTAATATATTGAATTCGAAAACTATGGCTTTATTCCCTCTTTCCCTACATTCCGGAGGAAGAGTTTCCACAAAAAAAATATATATTCCGAAACAATGGGCTTCCGGTTGTATGGTGAGATAGTAAATTTCCAAAACTTATTATTTCTCTTTGAGTTCATTCCTTCCCACATTTCTTCCACCCATAGCTTGCGTTCATGAAATATTTAAACCTTCCTATTAAGAGTCTTCAGTTATTCCTCTAAAAGATTAGAGTGACTTCCCCCCAAATACACACCATGATTATCTAACATGATATTCCTAGTTAATTCCTCCCACTTATCCTAAGCATGCTAATGTCAGGAGTATCACTTGTAATTTCCTTTGGGGTCAATAATATATTCTAGTATGATCACCAATAATTCCACCATAATCCATTAAAATATTGTGCTCCCACTTTCCATCAGTTTTCCTTTTCCAGATCAAAAACATACCCTTGATCCATTGGAATAATAATTAATAAATTCCTGATGTGTGCTTTGTAGTAGTTGAGAATTTCTTGCCATAATAGAATATTTCTTTCCAGTCTACAAACCATATGGAGTGACCGAGCTAGATGAAAAATGATGTGAACACAATATATAATGCTTCCTCCAAAGAAAAAAAGGGAGTATCAAGGATATTCAGTTCCTCCATTTAATTGTGAAGTATACGGGAGTACAACAACGGTGAATGAAGTTCCATGCTCTTTACATATATATATATAACCTCTAGTGGGAGTGTCCAAAAAAATACCATAAGTACCAAAATAAAAGGTGTGAAACCTTTTTATTTCCTTCCACCTTAAGAAAAGGTGTGCAAATCAAAATACTCATTATAGATGCTTCCCAAGTACCACAATCCTCCCACTAAAGTTTAGAATTCCAGAATTAGTAAGCCACTCAATTCTGTTCCATGATATCTAACCAAGTCGTCCATGACAAAAAATAATAAATTCCAAGCATGTGTTCCCATTATCAGCATTCCTCTCCGCGAGTTATCTTCCCCAAATAACAATTTGGGTTGCTAACTTCCAATGGACCGTCAAAAAAGGAATAAACCATTGTGTGAAATTCCATAATGCCCTAATTTTATCATTGAGCAATATTTCCACTCTTCCTTTTCCAAATAGTATTTCATAAACAATGGGTTTCAACATAGAACCATAAATTAAGTCCCTTCACATTGAAGTTGCATATAGAGTGTCCTATAACAATAATACATTTCCTCCACCAAGGAGTTTCATGGAAAAATTCCCATTTTCAAAGTGTATAAGATTTAGCAGCAATGACAAAACACACAAGATATATAATTTCCTTTGGTACCATTAGCTTGCCAATAAAATTGCTATTGTATTCCAGCAATATAAGACATAACCACAATCCAACTAGTTGAAAAAGTACTGACATATACATGTTTAATGAAAACATTAACGATGTGCATACCTTTAAGTGAGAGAAATTTTCCTTAAGTTTCCATGGAGTGTGTAACACCCTCGATGCGACTATAGCTCCCACGTGTCGAGGCACGACTTAGAGACATAATCGCATTGAAGGCATATGTCGCAAGTTAGGCAATCTTCACAACATCCCATGTAATATAAATAATAAAGGGGAGACAACATAGTTGGCTTACACTCGCCACGTCAATCAAGTACATAAATAACATTACATCATCCAAACACTCATGGCCCGACTACGGCGCCAAAATAAAAGAGAACCCAACATGCGACAACGGTCCCGTTCACCCCCAACTGGGCACCACTACTGATCATCGGGAAAGGAAACACAGTAACATTGAGAGTCCTCGTCGAACTCCCACTTAAGCTCATACGCGTCTCCTGGAGCGGAATCATCAGGCCTTGAATCTGGTGTAATAGTAATCTGTGAGCCATAGGGACTCAGCAATCTCGCACCCTCGCGATCAAGACTATTTAAGCTTGTAGGTAAGGCAAGGTAAATATAGGTGGAGCTGCAGCAAGCGACTAGCAAATATGGTGGCTAACTTATTCGCAAAAGAGAGCGAGAAGAGGAGGCAAGGCACGAGCGAGAAACTAGAGAACAACCTGCGCAAACATTACTCCAACACCGTGTCCACTTCCCGGACTCCGCCGAGAAGAGGCCATCACGGTAACACACTCATTTGATTCATTTTAATTAATTAAGGTTCAAGTTATCTACAACCGGACATTAACAAATTCCCATCTGCCCATAACCGCGGACACGGCTTTCGAAAGTTCAATCCCTGCAGGGGAGTCCCAACTTAGCCCACGACAAGCTCTCACGGTCAACGAAGGAATAGACCTCCTCCCAAGACGTTCCGATCAGACTCGGTATCTCGGTAATTCAAGACAACTCCGACAATGGTAAAACAAGTCCAGCAACACCGCCCGCTGTGCCGACAAATCCCGATAGGAGCTGCACATATCTCGTTCTCAGGGCACACCGGATAAGCTAAGCGTACGAGAGCCAACGTAACCCAAGTTGCCAAGGGACGGCCCCGCACGGTGCTCTAGGTTGGACCAACACTCAGAGGAGCACTGGCCCTGGGGGGGGGGGTTAAAATAAGATGACCCTTGAGTCCGCGAAACCCAAGGGAAAAGGCTAGGTGGCAAATGGTAAAACCAAGGTTGGGCATTGCTGGAGAAGTTTTATTCAAGGCGGACTGTCAAGGGGTTCCCATTATAACCCAACCGCGTAAGGAACGCAAAATCCGGGAACATAACACCGATATGACGGAAACTAGGGTGGCAAGAGTGGAACAAAACACTAGGCGAGAGGCCGAGCCTTCCACCCTTTACCAAGTATATAGATGCATTAAGATATTAAAGTAATATAATGATATCCCAACAAGTAAATAAATGTTCCAACAAGGAACGGCCTCCAATCTTCACCTGCAACTAGCAACGCTATAAGAGGGGCTGAGCAAAGCGGTAACATAGCCAATCAACGGTTTGCTAGGACATGGTGGGTTAGAGGTTTGACATGGCAATTTTGGAGGCTTGCAAGCAAGTGGTAGGCATCGTAGCAATGGCATAGCAAAAGAGCGAGCAAACTAGCATAGCAAAGATAGTAGTGATTTTGAGGGTATGATCATCTTGCCTGCACAGTTATCAGAGTTGACTGGATCCTCGAAAGCAAACTGAACGGGCTCCTCGTTAGCAAACTCGTCTCCCGGATCTACCCAAACAAGACAAACAAGCAACAAGGATACAATCAACCACGTGCAAACTCAAACAACACGATGCAAAGATGATATGCTATGCGGGATGCGATGCGGGATGCAAAATGCAAGATATGACAGGAAATGCATGAACCTGGCCTCAACTTGGAATTCCAAGTGTGCCACTGGAAAGATGAGATGAAATCGCTTGAAAACGATATAAAGAACGCCGGAATCGGAGTTACGGTTTGGAAATGGCAAGCGATTCAAAATGACACCGGTCTGCGATTTACAGCAAGTAGGCATCTAAATGCAATGAGATGAACATGCTACAGCACCCAAACATGACAACAAAATACATGGCAGGGATGCTTACAAGATTCTTAACAAAAGTCTAGCACTGAGCTACGGCCAATTCATCCATTAACAGGTTCAAACAAACATGGCAAAAATGCAAATGGCAAACAGATCTCAGACTTAGTGAAATTAACACTTGTCTGGAATTTCAGATCAGGTAGCCCTCTTCGGAGCAACAAAACTACATGCTACAGGATCTGAACATGGCAAAGTAAAGCATGGCATGGAGCTACTCAAAGAGCTTAACAAAAGTCCCTTAGTGACCTTGAGCCAAAAGGGAACAGAAAATACAATTGCAAGCATGTGAACATAGCAAAAACATAATCAGTTTTCAGACTTAGTGAAAACTGACACATGCTGAAATATAACTCAAGTAGGCATGTTTATGAGCTCGATGCACTCACTACGGTGCAATTCATGGCAAGACAAGCATACATCCATCAAGAAGGTACAAAATTCAAGCTAGACAGGGCAAGAACAATAGCATAGCATGCACGGATCAACTACAACATCACCGGCAAAATTGCAAACAAGTTGACAATCTGCCCAGATTCACAAAGTAGTAAAAGTAGAACTCGATTGACTCAAGCTAGGGTGCTCCATAATTGCAAACAAAGACATGAATGGATAGAGCACTACAATATTAACAAAACATCCTTACTGATCATCCTCAAAAGAGGCATGCATCACTAGGAAACAACATGAACATATGGCATCATGAGATGAACAGCTCCAGGACTTAGTGATATTACTAAGTCCCTGAAAACAGAATTAGCAAGTGCACCACTTTGCAAGCTTGCACTAGTAACCACACACATCCTAAAAATACATGGGTTGCACCTCTGGAAAGATGACAAAACCCTTAACAAAACACATGTAGAGCATCAGGTCATAGCATGCACACATTAATCATGGCAAAAATGACAAAAGTGCTAAACGGAGTAGCAGATCTGACAATTAACTCAAGTATCCCTCTTCGAACAGCATTTCGGGCATCAAGATGAACTCAAATGAAAATGATGCAATGGAAAGAAATGATGTACTCTCTGAGTTGAACATTTTGATATGCTATATGCATGAATCGGAGCTACGGATGCAAAGTTACGGAGCCGAGAATAGGAGCACTTGAACTGAAAATATCCGGGACTTAGTGAAAAAAATCAACCTCTCCAGGACAGATCTAGGGTTTGCACGGAAACTGAGGCATGGTCGGGGCACTGTAGCAGCTCGAGGACCGCCGGAAAAAAAAGGAGCCGCGGCGGCCGGATCTCTCGCCGGAGAAGCCACCGGCGACGAGGAGGCGGTCGCCCGAAGCTTCACGGAGGCGGGGCGTCGCGTCGCGGGGCGCGGGGCTGCTTGGCGGCGGAGGCGGCGAGTGGCGGGGCAGCGGTCACCGGCCGGTGCAGCGAGGCCGGCAATGGCGCGCGGCGGCGCCGGCCACCGGGCGCGGGGACGGAGGAGGCGCGAGGCACGGGGCGGCTCGGTCCCGATCCGGCCCGGGACGGGCTCCCCGTGGGCCGAGCGGGCCGCGGCGGCGGTGGGTGGCGGCGTCCACGTGGCAGCACGCTAGTGGGCGCGGGCGGCGGCGGACGTTGTCCGGCCCGCTCCGGACACGTCCGGCGGCGGCGGCGGATGGATCTAGGGTTAGGGGGGAGAGTGGAACCGCGAATTTGAAGGAGGGGGTCTATATATAGGCATAGAGAGAGCTAGGAGAGTCCAAATGAGGTGCGGTTTTCGGCCACGCGATCGTGATCAAACGCTCTAGATGATGGAGCAGAGTTAGGTGGGTTTTGGGCTAAATTGGAGGGGTGTTGGGCTGTGACACACATTCATCACAACAATACAGGAGCACGTGGCCATGGAACTAGCAGGGGTCGGTCGCCGTGGACGGACAGAGCGTCGCTGGCTGCCTAGGGCGCAACAGAAGCGCCGCCCTCAGTACAGATCAGTTCGGCGTACCCACGAAAATCAATCACGCGCGACGACAACTGATTCGGCGGATTAGCAGGCCATGATACGGCAAAGTTTGTAGCAGCGGATTAGGGTTAGCAGCGACTGGCGATAGCAAAACCTAGCCTCGATACCAATGTTAAGATTTGTGGGCTATGCGGTCTCCTCTAGTTCCTCTGCCTTTTTCGTGTGCCGCTCACAATGCATATTGAGGCTAGAGGGTAAGGACCTATTTATAGACTTCACTTCCAGGCGTTTTATTATTCCACCTGTTTCCGGAAAGATCCGTACGACTCCTGGGCAATGTTACCAACCACGATCAAACATACCCATTTTCCGAGTCTAAATATACTAGTCCCTAGCACACATGTGTGAGTCATGTGCCATGATTAGATTGTATATATGAGATCAACTTGCAATCTTAATCATGTGGGTCAATAGCCTGCAGAGCCGATCCTGCAAAACAAACCCAGCTCTTCCACCCTGTGATGTCCCGGAAAAAATACGTATGTACATATAAATTCCAGTAGAGTCGATCCCTATTAATTCCTCTATTGTATTCCATCACAGTCGTCCTCGGCACCTCGAGTATTACTTCCTCGAGTGAAATTCCGCATCAGTTATTCCCCGTCACAAACATTAATAATATGAATAATTCCACGTTGGTTTCAATAAATAATAATCATGTTTAATAAATGTTGAAAGCCACATAAATATCCAACAACCTGAGCACTTGAACCCCCATATGTGTTGCCATCATCGTTTCCCGGACTGCCATCATTTTCTTCTCCAAGTCCGACGCCCAGTTCCCCTATTCACCGGTGAGCAAATCCCCTCAGCTGAACCCTAGCAGCATGGCTTGATCTTCATCTTCCCGTGTCATTTGATCGAACGGCCGTTTCTTTATTTGACCGGAATTCTCAATGCCGCATTCCACCTGAACCGTTTTGCCTCTCGCAGATTGACACCGGAGCAAGCTCCCGACGCACTCCCGATCTTGCCGGAGCATGCGAAGTACAACATTGTTTTCGTTCGTCACCGCCGCCAAGCGAAGACACCTCGTCGCTTATGATGTCACCTAGTTCAGCGCCCCACATGCGCCGAATCCTCCTGTCATTTCACTTTTGCTGGAGACGCGTTGTGGTCGTCGCCGACATCACCACTGAGATGCCCGCCGCCCTCTCTTTCGCTTCAGGTGAGACTCACCGTTGCATTTAAATGTAGCTGACGTGGCACATTATCCACCATCCATGCTCACTCATATCTGACTGTTGCTGTCATTTTTCTCAGTGAATCGGTATCAGCCTATTAGAGCACACCACGTGGCAGTGCCACAACAGACATAGCAGCAACTCAATTCGCTGCCATGGAAGTATTTTATTTTCCACATTGCAATACAAACTTCATCTTGTTATATCTCGTGATCCGTATATCCAAATGAATTGTTATGTCATATGTGATCTGTTAAACACCATCTGTGTTCCTCCTTATACCGCTGACCCTGTTCCATCCTACCTCCAACATAATCTTATATATCAACCGTTCATCATTCAGTGTCTCTTTTGAATCGATTCCTTCCACCTGCCACCTTGTAGATCATAAAAATATATTATATATTGTAGGCCTATTTATATATTGATGTCGTCCAACCTTGCCATATTTGTTTGGTTGTTCTTTTGATTCTTTTGTATGGCATGGTTGTTTATTTGGATTCTTTCTTTTGCGAAAGATTGCTCGGAGCGTGACGAGTAGAATTATCAGAATTGTGAGTGCGACGATCTTCATCAAATATACCAGGCAAGTTACATGTTAATCATCCTTTACCTATTGTTTTCTATGTATGTAGTTTATATCACACTATGAATTTATGCATGTATAGGAATACCATATTATTTTTGCTATATTGTTGAGCTATCTCTCATCATTGCAGATCATGGTAGTTGTAGTTTTGCTATGCTTTGTAGACGGGGGTGGTTCGTGTATACATTGAGTTTATGTGAGGATTATATATATAACAACTTGAGTAGTAATTAAGGATGTTAATTGACCTCTAGGTGGAAGTGGTATTTCTTGGTGTTGAGGGAAGGCATCATGGGGTCTTGCACCTTTTCTAAGGCCATGCGCTCATGAGAGTGCACCCTAAGTGGAATGCTGCCCAGGTTCAAAAAGATCAGACAGACTTAGTGACTAGTAGCTTCCATGTGCGGTCACTGGCTATATGGGCTTTGGCTTAGTTGATCAGTTGTTGGAACCCTTGCCCAGATAGTGTCGACAGATGTAGCATATGTACGTGGGATGTGACCGTCAGGTGGTTAAGGGAACCTCTTCTGAAAGACTTCGTCTCAATCTTCAGATTGGGTCTAGTTGGTAAAGCGTACTAAACTCTGCAGAGTATTAAAACTAATCATGATTAGCCATGCCCCCGGTTATGGGCAAATTCGAGCCACTATGCCATTACAGTTGTTGGATGATCTTGATGGATGTGACACTTAATAAATTTGTTGGGAAACTTAATAATGGGTAGGTTGGAATTGGACTGCCCAATTCAACCATGTGTATTTAATTGTAGCAACACAAAGATAAAATTTGACTATTATATTATGTAGTTGTGAGGAAAAAAATAGCTTTATGCAAAACAACCACTACACTATCCTCTTGATGTACCTTGCATATAGATGTAGATCTGTTATATATTTCCTTGTGTGACTTGCCAATACATTCAAAGTATTGACCCTTCGTGGCTGCAACGTTTCATGTTGCATATTTTATACGATGAGTGAGTGATACGATGTAGGGTTACGATGTCTATACTCGACATTTGCCTGTGGTGTTGATGGATTCCATGGAGATTTTATTTGCTTTTCCACTGTATTTTGCTTGTATGCTAGCCTGGAGCTATGGAGGCATGTAATATTTAATTCTGGATCTATGATGTAATATTATGACATGTGGTTTATTCTTGATATTACATCTTGTACTGTGTGCTAGCTATTGATTCAGGGACTAGCACAGTGAGCACAGAGACATCGAATCTTATCAGGTTCGGGTCATTACACCCACCCTCATGGATGGTGGGTGCCCCCCCTCTGGTGCTTTCTTCGCCAATATTTTTTATATATTCCAAAAGTGACTTTCGTGGAGTTTCAGGACTTTTGGAGTTGTGCAGAATAGGTTTCTAATATTTGCTCCTTTTCTGGCCCAGAATTCCAGCTGCCGGCATTCTCCCTCTTCGTGTAAACCATGTAAAATAAGAGAGAATAGGCATAAGTATTGTGACATAATGTGTAATAACTGTCCATAATGCAATAAATATCGATATAAAAGCATGATGCAAAATGGACGTATCACAACTCCCACATATTATATATGTTTTTGGGCTAGAAGAATCCACTCAATCCATTTGTGGCATCCATTTTTTCATTTGAGCAAGTTTGCACACATGTCATTTTTACATTATATGTTGTTTTGTCATTTTTGTGTCATTAAATTCAAACATGCTTTGTGATAGTTTTGCGCATGTATAGCTTCATTTTCATGTCTACTTCATGCTAAATTTTATTTCATGCCATAAAGTGCACTGTGATGAGTGCCACGAGCTTGCTAACATGAGAACATGAATGTGTTTTGCCATGATTAGTGAATTTATGCTAAGTCTGTAAAACTGTTATCATTTGCATTTTGCCATGCTATTTTAAACATGTTCTAGTGAGTTTTAGCAGTAGCTCAGTAATCATGTTTTGTAGTGCTTGACATGTACTTCAATGCCATGCCATTAATTTTCATGTTGCTGTGTTGTAGCATATTTAAACTTTGCATCCAAGTTGTCATGTTGCTGCTTTCAGCAGATTGCATTGTATATGGCTTTGCTTGTCATTTTCAAACTGTGCATCTGTTTTCGGTGATCTTTATATCGATTTCAACCGAAGTCTTCCAACCTTTCCAGTGGCATGCTTGGTTTACCAAGATTCTCCCCATATCCATCTTGTCTTCACAATTTCCATCCCATTGACGTATCCCTAGTTCTGGTAGAACCGTAGCTCCATGCATAATGTTCTTCATATGCATTCATGTTAGAGTTGCATGAAGGATGTGTTCATTGCCATGCATAGTTTGTTTATTGTATGCTTGTGCTTCTTGTGGGTAGTTCCGGGAGACGAGATTGAGTCCGAGGACTTCATTGAGTACGTTCACAAGGAGCAAGTTCCCGATATCACTGAGGTCATATCAGGCAAGATGATCATTACCCCCGATATCACCTCTATCTTTGCTTGCTAGTTGTTCATTCTATCGCTATGTCGCGCTACCTACCACTTGTTTATATAGCCTCCCATGTTGCCATGAAGAGCCTATAACCCACCTTCCTAGCAAACCCTTGTTTGGCTATGTGACTACTTTTGCTCAACCCCTATTATAGCGTTGCTAGTTGTAGTTGCAGGTGACGGTGTCCTGGACTAGGGGGTACTCACCATGTCGTCTCCCGACCAGCTGGATCGGGCCGAGGACCCCCATGGCGGTTCACTTATGGTCCACTTCGGGCAGCCCATGCCGCATACAAGGAGGATTCCACAAGACTTGGCGCCCAAGACAAGGACTCCTCTAAACCCAAGGCCTATGGTGTGTTATATAAACCGAGGCCAAGATAGTCTATAGAACATCTCATATTCATTACTATAATCTCGTGGTAGATACTTGTACTATGTACTATCCCCACATGAATACAATCAAAAGCAGGACGTAGGGTTTTACCTCCATCAAGAGGGCCCAAACCTAGGTAAAATCCCGTGTCCATGTTACCATCGCTCCAAGACGCCTAGCTTAGGACCCCTACTACGAGATATGCCAGATATAGAACCAACATTGGTGCTTTCATTGAGAGCCTGCTGGCAGTCGCCACAGTGCGATGGGAATTCGGATCATCTCCGGCGCGGTCTAAGCATCGGAGCCGAGCTTCATGGTTGATGTCGGCATCTTTGTCGCCGGCTCGACTGGTCACCTCGGCTGCACCAAGGACTGAACTCCACGTCATATCATCAAGATCAGACGGATACTTTCATCATCATCAGCTCAAGTCTCAATCGAGACCATGGAAAAGTCGTCCATGCAGCCTGGGGGCTCATTGTCAACAATGCCCTCGTGCGATCACACAATTTTTTTCTGTACACCAGACTTGTTTTCGCTGCCACCATATCCTTGGGAGTCAATTTGACGAAACCTTTGGTGGAATTTTGCGGAATTGAGTATAAAACGACCCTGTAAAATTTCGTCGCCTTCCGATGGAGGAATCTCCGGCGATCTATGATATACCGAAGGCCTGTCGAGTCTGGACGGGAATCTGGATGAGTTTAGGGAGTGGTCTCCAGAGCCTAGCTCTGAGGTTATTTGGAAGATCCAACTGTTCATATTCCGTGGAATTTCCATATCTACCACCTCTCAAAATTTCAACTCGATCCGACCGTTCAAACTCGAGGAACCTTCCGATTAGTGCATCACTTTTCGGATCTGTTTTCAATGCGAATACGAATCCGACCTGAGTTCATATTTTTTCATGAATGGGATATTGGACAACCTTTTTGGAAGAATGTCTTCCTAGGGTATTGTGTTTTGTTTCCGAACACATGCTCACAAATTTTTCTCCTTTTCGGAGGTAATCTTCACAGTCGTGCCGGTGTCAAACCAGCCCATACTCCACGTTTGCCGACCTGCGCTAGATAGATCGTCGCTTCATCGAGCCGAGCCTAACCTTATCAGATCATCAGCTCGGCAAGAGGAACAAGAGTTTGACATCACGAAGGCTAAATCAGCACCAACACCATCGCCCCATGGATTGCATGGGTCAGGCGTGCCGACATCGCCGCTCGGTCACTTCATCAATCCGGAATTGACCACAGAATTGACCGCGTCACAAGTTATGACCAGCGTCGGCTTGGCCAAGCCGTAGCTTCTTCAAACTGATGTCCGCCATGTCGAACCTCTTCAACACCTCGGCTGGCACATCGGCTGCAATGTCACCATACCGACCTGCTCCGTCACCTCGGCTGGACTAGGAGCTTCGCCATCTCTTCATCAACCTACTCTGGAGACTTTGGTGTCACCGGCCGACCAAGTTCGTCATGTTAGCTGGATCGTGGGCTTCACTTCTCCGCGTCCCGGCCGAGCAGCCGCACACAACATCAAGCTAGCGCTGGCACTAGTACTATTACTAGGTGCAAATCCATGAATGCCCGCGTGTGTCTCTTTGGATTGCTACAACAAATAAACAAGGTGCTATTATTCCTACTAACTTTTTGCTTGCATGTGCTTATTTTTTCCAAGGAATATTACTCTGGTTTGTTCCATCCTCTGTACACAGGAATGTCAAATGCTGGCCGTATTAACGATGGTTGGGTGATGGTTCGGTCATTTTCCCGTCCGCAATTCGGCGAATGCCACATCGAGAACTAGGAACGCCCTGCGAATTCAGGCTTTGCCACGCCGACGCCCCACATCGACATTGGCTTCGACGCCAGGCCACATCTCTTTAAAAAATAATTTGCGTAAATTAATTATGCGAGGATTTTTGATATATTAATATTATTATTTTTTTGGACCGCACTATTTTACAAGTGCAGGTAATCGACTTCGACTGCATCGCGCGGTCACTTCGGCAAGCCGACATCGTCGTCCCAATCGGCATAAATCGGCTCGCGTAATCACCTTGTTGGTCGAATTGCCATACTGGCATTTTCGGTTGCCTCGGGGATTTTGGCACCGCTGAGAGAGCTCTAGCTCATTGAGTTTTCGACACACGGGCCATATTTCTTTCATTACTCACTTTGCATAAATTATTAATTATGCAACGATTTTTAATTTTTTCTTATTACTGTTATCTTCGGCTTGCACTATTTTCTGTGCATAGGTAAATGATCCGGGTTGGGCAGCGATGTCACCTCAGCGCACCGACGTACCACGCCACCTCGGCTGGACCGATGGCTTCGTCATCACTTCATTAAACCACGTCGGGGACTTCGGCGTCATACTGCCGGCCTGTTCCGTCGCCTCGGTTGGACTGGGGGTTCCACCTCACCACCTCGCAATAAAAGGGTGCATTATCACAATACACCTGGGTTAACTACCAAAAAGCAAAAGCCCTCTATGGGGCAAGGAACCGTACTGGAGGGATGGCTCAATGGACCCTGCAAAATTCATAGTACAGCGGATGCAATACCAACGCACAGCCTTAGAGCATGTTGGATACTCCGGCAGGTGGCCAAAAGTGGTGAGGATCTACTCCTCCCAAAAACCATAGAGCACCATCTCGTGGACAACAATACGGTGTTAACGGTCTTTGAGACCTTCGCGTCAAATAATAGACGCAAGCGAACACTCCGCAGCATGGCCGAAATCTGCCACATAGCAGAAATAAATCCTTGGAGTGACACGGCTATTACCTTCAATGCCAGTGATGAACCCAAATTCCGAACAGCCCGAGCACCAGCCGCACAGGTCCTCAGTCCAATCGTGGACGACTTTCGACTCACCAAGGTACTCATGGACGGCGGCAGTGGATTAAACCTCATCTATGAGGAAACTCTTCAAAAGATGGAAATAGACTGGAGCCGCATTAAGCAAAGTAGCACAACCTTTAGAGGAATCATCCCCAGTCGGGAAGCACGCTGTGCTGGGAAAATCACACTAGATGTGGTATTCGGCACGCCGGATAATTACAGGTCCGAAGAAATTACATTCCAAGTGGCCCTGTTCAGCAGCGGATACCACACTCTACTAGGGCAAGAGGCGTTTACAATCTTCCAAGCCATACCCCATTACGGGTACATGAAGCTCAAAATGCCCGAGTCCAATGGAATCATCACTCTTGCTAGTGATCTGGACATAGCACTCCGCGCCGAAAATAAGACAGCCGCACTGGCCCTTGAGGCACTATCCGAAGCCCTAGCGGCCAAGGAACTAACTGCGCTGCGCTCCACGGTGAACAGGGACGATGTGATACTCGATAAAAGATCCAAGTCCACATCCTTTAAACCGGCGGACGAAATAGTCAAATTCCAAGTCCATCCAACGGACCCTACAAAAACAGCTTCCATCGGGGCACAATTAAACCCTGATGTCGACGCCGCACTGCGAGAGTTCCTATGCGAGAACTGGGACATTTTTGCCTGGCACCCTTCAGACATGCCAGGTATCCCACGCAGGCTGGCTGAGCACAGCTTAAATATCCTAAAAGGATTCAAGCCAGTCAAGCAGGCTCTTCAATGTTTCTCCAAGCCTAAGAGACAAGCCATGGGAGAGGAACTAGCCAAGCTATTGGAGGCCGGATTCATCAGAGATATAAAACATCTGGACCGGCTAGCAAACCTGGTGATGGTACCAAAGAAGGACAAATCCTGGCGCTTGTGTGTCGATTTTAAGGACCTTAACAAGGCCTTCCCAAAGGATCCCTTCCCCCTCCCCTGCATCGATCAAATCATCGATGCTACCGCAGGACACGATTCATTGTGTTTCCTTGATGCATACTCCGGCTACCATCAAATTAAAATGGCGGAGCCAGACCAAGCCGCAACGGCATTCATCACACCATACGGCCCATTCTGCTTCAACACAATGCCCTTCGGGCTCAAAAACGCCGGCGCAACATATCAGCGCATGATTCAGACATGTCTGGCAAACCAGATCGGCAAAACAGTGGAGGCATACGTGGATGACATGGTCGTTAAAACCAAGCATGTCGAAACTCTAGTAGACGACTTGAGGCTCACATTCGACAACCTCCGAACATATGACATCAAGCTCAATCCGGAAAAATGCGTTTTTGGCGTACCAGCCGGAAAGCTCCTGGGATTCATTGTCTCCAGTAGAGGTATTGAAGCTAATCCGGCCAAAATCCGAGCTTTGTCACAGTTGGCTACCCCAACAGACCTCAAAAAAATACAAAAATTGACTGGATGCGTGGCGGCTCTAAGCCGCTTTATCTCCCGCTTGGGAGAACAGGCATTACTCCTTTATCGCCTCCTCCGGCGCACCGAACACTTCGAGTGGACGGATGCCGCCTTGGCCGGACTCAACGAAATAAAAGCCATATTGGCAACAAACCCAGTCCTGGCCGCGCCAAACATTGGCGAACCAATGCTATTATACATTGCGGCAACTCGTCAAGTAGTAAGCGCAGTGCTCGTCGTCGAGCGAGAAGTGGACGGACACAAATTCCCCCTTCAAAAGCCGGTTTACTATGTGTCCACTGTCCTTACTCCATGCAAATCACGGTACCCACATTATCAAAAGATAGCGTACGCGGTATTTATGGCATCCCGGAAGCTGCGACACTACTTTCAAGAGTGTTCGATAATGGTAGCCTCGGAAGTACCACTTAACGATATTATAAACAACCGCGACGCGACGGGCCGGATTGCCAAATGGGCCATTGAGCTCCTCCCGTTCGACATAACTTACAAGCCACGGCGATCTATCAAGTCGCAAGTTTTGGCTGACTTCGTCGCTGAGTGGACGGAAGCCGAACTCCCTAAAGAGTACGACACATATTCAAACTGGACCATGCACTTCGACGGCTCCAAAATGTTGGCTGGTCTGGGGGTTGTCGTCATTTTGACGTCCCCAACAGGAGATACCGTTCAATACATACTACAAATAATGTATACGGAGTCCAACAACGTAGCCGAATATGAGGCCCTTCTACATGGTCTCCGGATGGCAGTATCCATGGGCATTCAACGCCTAGAGGTGCGCGGGGATTCGAACCTCGTGATATCCCAAATAAATGGAGACTTCGATGCCAAGGATCCGAAAATGGCAGCTTATCGCAATGCCGTCCTAAAAATGTCAGCTCAGTTCGAGGGGCTCGAATTTCACCATGTGGCTCGGGAAAACAATCAGGCGGCGAATACCTCGCCCGCATCGGTGCAAAATGCGAAGCGGTACCTCCCAACATATTTCTGGAACGGCTCTTCAAGCCATCCGTAGCATGGGAAGGGGACACCGGTAACAACAGTCCGGACCCGGCCAAAATACCCAATACCGAACTCTCTGACACAATCGGAGGCTCCGCCACCGAAATAACACAATCAGCCCACGAAATAATGGCCATTATTGCCCCGTGGACAGAACCATTCCTGGCCTATCTAACTAGACAGGAACTTCCAGAGGACCAAAATGAGGCACGCTGTATAGTGCGGCGATCCAAGGCCTACAAGGTCCATGCGGGAGAATTGTACAAAAAAAGCGCTACCGGAGTCCTTCAAAGGTGCATCTCCGAAGTGGAAGGGCGGAACCTTTTGGCAGAAATTCACGCCGGATTCGGCGGTCATCACGCCGTAGCCCGGGCTCTTGGAAGCAAGGCCTTCTGTACAGGATTCTATTGGCCAATGGCCCGGGCAGATGCACAGGACTTGGTCCAACGTTGCGCCGGTTGCCAGGTCTTTGCAAATCAAAGCCACATGCCACCCACCGCCCTCCGAACAATCCCCATTACATGGCCTTTCGCGGTCTGGGGGCTTGACATGGTTGGACCCCTTAAAGGGGGAACCCACAAGAAAAAAATACTTATTGGTCATGGTGGATAAATTCACCAAATGGATAGAGGCTAAACCGGTTAAAATAGACGAATCCGGACAGGTGATAGATTTCATATTCGGGGTTGTACACCGTTACAGCGTCCCCCACAACATCACCACTGATAACGGCACGAACTTTACGACCGACGAGGTAAAACTCTGGTGCAGCAAAATGGGCATCGAGCTCGATTATGCTTCAGTATATCACCCACAAACCAACGGTCAAGTCGAACGAGCAAATGGTATTATAATGAGCGGCATTAAACCCAGATTAGTGCGCTCCTTAACAGAGTCTAACACGCACTGGGTAGAGGAGCTCGACTCCATATTCTGGGGCTGCAGACCATGCCAAATCGCAGTACCGAATATACACAGTTTTTTATGGTGTACCGCGCAGAGGCAGTCCTGCCCTGTGACATAATTCATGACTCACCTCGAGTGCGCATGTACGAAGAAAGAGAAGCCGAGCTCGATCGGCAGGATAGTCTGGACACCTTGGAGGAAGAGCGCGACGTAGCCAAAGCCCGTTCCGCATTTTACCAGCAACAGGCTCATAGATACCAAAGCAGAGAAGTACGGGCCAAAACTTATAACATTGGTGAACTAGTTCTACAACTTCCGGATAAGAAAAAGAACAAGCTCGAGCCCAAACGGGAAGGTCCCTTCATTATCGACCTAGTTCTGACCGGTGGAGCGTACACTATGGGATGCATCGACTAGTCGACTCGAGCCGAACCCATGGAACGCAGCCAGGCTTCGAAGATTCTACGCCTAGCACCGGACTCTATGTTAGTCCCCTCCCTTCGTCCATTTTCTGCATATGCATCATCTGTCCTGTTTCCCTTTCTTTCTTTTATTTCTTTAGGCCTTCAAGGGTCGCCTTGTGCCTCACTCGTACATTACAGATGTGCTGGCCGCACTCTTCATACCTGGGGGCTTCTTTCACAGAAGCTTAAGTTATTTTCCTGGGCCTCACGCCCAACACATGTGTTATACTTCCGCATGTACCTTTTTTCACCATTATATGCATCGATATGACTTAAGTTTTGGCCAAGCTGGGTTGCCTGGCTCTTGTATTTATGCCCTACGTTCCCGTTAATTCGGCTAGGGCATAAGGGGAGCACCTCTGCGATTGTTACCGCTGGGTTAGCCGGACATGTACCTCAGACTGGGTGAAGCCAAAAGCTAGCATTCTTAAGGGAATATTCGGTCGGTGAACAAAAGATGACTTTTATTATTCATATCTGCCCCCAGATGATTTTTCTGCGCTTCTTATCATAGTCCGGACATGCACTTTAGGGCATGCTTACCCAGGGAAAGGAACCCTTAACGAAACTATTCTCCCTGGAAGATGTTTCTTACTACCCATGTAATATAACATAACTAGTTGGGCACTTGTCTGATAAAGCACTAATGACCCCTACGCCTGGTCTCCACGCATGCCCCGGTTCTTACATAACTGAGAGGGTATTCAGATACACTCCAGACTGTCGGGTCCCGAGGTTGAAGTGAAAAGGTCCGCCACGACAAACGATCTACAATCCGGCTAGAAGGCATTATACATGTCACTTTAAAATTACACAGTCAATTTGACTGGTTGAATTCCTCTTCAATACCATCCAATAGGTTGTCTAGTCTACAGTCCTGTTGAGAATACTTTGTGGCCAATTCTACTTGGCCGTACACTAAGCTCACAGGGATCACCTTCCCATCAGGCCCCACAGGTCCGACTTTGGCCATGTGGTTCGGGTCAGCCTTCATGTACCGTGTCTTCACCATTGCCCAGGCTTCCCTGGCGCCCTGACGGCAGGCCGATATCTTCCACAATCGGAAGCGCCGCTGTGCTCCCTTCAGCTTTTCTGCAAGCTCTCCAAGGCCTTCGGGTATGGAGACGGATGGCCACAAGGCCTGGGCGATGCCTTGCATCACCTGCCGAACTCGTTTGTGCAGCTGTGAGAGCTCGGGAAGAAGGTCACCCGTTGAACCGGGCATTTCCTCGGTAGGACGACCTGTTAGCATACCTACAGACATAACTCTGTTAGCCAGCTTACTCGCCGAACTCTTTTTCAAAGTTCCTTCAAGCACTTACTAAATATGCCGCATCGAAGCCGCCGATTTTCCTTAACAGAATCCGATAGTTGGGCGCGAACATCTTGTAGTTCCACGCCCAGCTTGGTGTTGGCATCTTGGAGATCATTTTTCTCCTGCCTCACCCTCGTAAGCACGCTCTCACCGGCCTTCAGCTGGTGTATGAGCTGTTGCTTATCCGGATTTACTCCAGCGTCATCTGCAATTTTATCATCAGATCTGCATATACGCCGCATTCTATATGATACTTATCATTCAAAGGATATGTTACCAGAGGGGATCTCTTTGGGCTCCCCTGCCGCGGCCAGTGCGGCCTGAAGTTGGGCTTTGCACTCTTCCAGCTCCTGCGAAAGTTGAGTATTCTTTTCTGTAAGAACCTGCATAACAAAAGATCCTTAAATCAGTTATCCTAACCGTTTCAAGTCTCAGGGGCTACTGATATATATAATCATCAAATTTTCTCACCCGTATGTCTTTTACATACTGCTCCGTGGCTCTGGCTAGACCATTTTGAGCGGCACGGAGGTGCGCGTCTCCCGAGTTGAAAGCATCCAATGCCTCTTGGGAGAAACAAGCGTCACGAAGAACAGTCCGGCGACTCCTGTGGTTCATGGCACTTTCCACCTCGAACTGGGTGGCGGATAGTTTATCCGCATCCTCTGTCGGAGGAGCACCCGACGCATGCCCTGTATTCGTTCCCGCCTCCGAATCCGGCCTTGGAGCCTGGCTTGTGGAGGCGCGGTTGGTAACCTCTCTGGGTATAGTCCGGCGACCGCTCTTTTTCCTGAAAAGAAGGCGTGGGCGTTAATATGCCTCTGCGAATAATGTCTTGTAATAAGGACGATGCGCCATACCGCTGCGCCGGTGTCTCAATCCGGACTGCAGGTCTTTTCAGCCTGCCTGGCCTCGCGGCCCCTTGTTGGCCAGTCGCCACAGGCTCAGCCTTCGGCCTCGAGGACCTCCCCTGCAAAACACGGCTGTTATACGGCGATCAAAAACACGTAAGGACGGATCCCTTTCTGAACTGTTGGGACTTCGGTCTCAGTCACCTATGAGGCTAGAATTAGCCCAGGGTAATCGGCCGTAATGGCCACCAAAGCATTGTCATTACTCGATTGGTAAAATACCCCATCGATCAGCTCCACAGATATGTCCGGATCCTCCTGGGAGGCCGGGTCAAGGGACCGTCCAGGGTCCTCGGGTTGTGGAGGAAGGTTGTTTATCTCCTTTACAGCCTGGCGCAGCTCCTGCAATGAAATCGCTGGAATGAATACTTAACTACGGGAATACGAAATGGATGGGTGATAAAAAGTCTCTGCTTACCCAGCTCGGAGGATTGTACATAGAAAATCCACCCTGCGGGTTGACACGAAGTAATTCCTCCTCTTCTCCCTTGTACAAAGTGGATAAGATCTTTATTAGATCAGCAGCCGATCCCGGCCCTTTGCGGCCATGGCGGGTGGCGTCATCCTCCCCGTTGAAATCCCACATGGGATGGCCTCTATACTGAAGCGGCTGCACCCCCTGCATGATGCATGTAGCCTTGACCTCGATCATGGTCAATCCGGATCGAGCTAAAAAACTTATCCGGCTCATTAGGTAAAGAATATCCCTGTCATCTTCCTCTAGGGAGCTCCGTGGACGCCAGCTCCGGCGCTTCTTCAAAGGGGCGTTGTCGAACTCAGGAAGGCCAATCCGAATAGGATCCGGGAGGGGGACGTCTTCTATATAAAACCATTCCGAAGGCCAGTCTTCAGACGTCTTCTTTGGGGTCCCAGACAGGTATCCGGTCCCGGCAATACGCCACACTTCGGCTCCGCCCACTTGATATATTGACCCCTTCTAAGAATGGGGCACAAGGCAGAATAGCTTCTTCCATAGAGCGAAATGAGCCTCACATCCCAAAAACAACTAGCAAAGGGCTACGAATCCGGCGATATGCAGCACGGAAGCAGGCGTAAGGTTGTGCAACTGGAGGCCGTAGAACTCCAGGAGCCCAGGAGAAACGGATAAATTGGGAATCTGAGCCCTCTTACCAAATAAGGGACAAGGCATACCCGCTCTCCTTTGGAGGGATTGGGAAGGCTCTCCGCTTGCTCTCCGCCCTTATAGGTGGCAAGCCCGGCTCGAACCGGGACCAGGTACGCTGGGGGAAGAAATCCCTTGGACTGAAGCATCACTAATTTGCTGTGCGGGACAGAACATCTCTCCCAATCTCCGGGCTTGGAGCTAGGGGTGCGAGAGGAGGAGCTGCATCGACTAGCCATGATGGAATGGATCTCTGTCGGGTACGCTCCGATGAAGGCTCGCCAAGGGAGGATGGTGTGATTTGGATCTGAATCCTCATCTTTTTAAATAGGCGGCTCATTCACACAACTAGGGGGGTAAATGTGAAAACACCCTGGCTCTTCACATTCGCTCGACACGTGGAGAGCGGCCATTATTGGGCGTAGAAGCCGAGGGGTACAAACATTCACAAGAAACCGGACATTATTTCGACAGGTACACAGAATTTGGGGAGGAACCCGCCTTGCAATGCCGAAGACAATACTGCGCGCCGGACTCATCGTCATTGAAGCCTGCTTCGGGGGCTACTGAGGGAGTTCTGGATTAGGGGGTCTCCGGACAGCTGGACTATCTCCATTGACCGGACTGTTAGACTATGAAGATACAAGATTGAAGACTTCGTCTCGTGTCCGGATGGGACTCTACTTGGCGTGGAAGGCAAGCTAGGCAATACGGATATGAATATCACCTCCTTTGTAACCGACCTTGTGTAACCCTAACCCTCTCCGGTGTCTATATAAACCGGAGGGTTTTAGTCCGTAGAACGACAACCATAACAACAATCATACCATAGGCTAGCTTCTAGGGTTTAGCCTCTCTGATCTCGTGGTAGATCTACTCTTGTACTACCCATATCATCAATATTAATCAAGCAGGACGTAGGGTTTTACCTCCATCAAGAGGGCCCAAACCTGGGTAAAACATCGTGTCCCCTGCCTCCTGTTACCATCCGGCCTAGACACACAGTTCGGGACCCCCTACCGAGATCCGCCGGTTTTGACACCGACAGTCGTGCTATGTCACCACTTCGGAATGCCGAGCTCTTTGCTCCGCCACCTCGGGACCAGCTTGGGGGTGGGACCTTGTCCCACCGTAAGCTTGGGCTGCGCATCAACACGGAGCTCATTAACCAGCTAAGTCACTTCCATGCTTAGTTTTTTTAATTCTTGTTCGGTTTGACCAAACTTTATATTTATGAAACATCCCAAAATTCTAAATTTTGGAATGTTATAAACAAATAGATAGATTTGATTGATCGTTTGAGTGATTGTCTGAAAGTGAGTGAATTTGAAACATTTGGAAGTTAAATGAGAGGGAATAAAAGGACTTTCCCAAACTTTCATTTTTGCATTTTATGATCTCCATGAATTCAAATTCTTTTCACCACAAAACCCTGGAGAGAAGATGACATGACTTCTTCCATTTATTTAAATGACAAGGGGTGTTGAAAATATTTGAATTTCATTTGGAAAATATTTCCAATTCTGAAACTTTATGCAACTCAATGATTTTCATGAGAGAAGATAAAATGACTTCTTCAAATTATATGAAATATGAGTTGGGAGTTTCAGAGAATTAAATTCAAAGTTCTTTTGAATTTATTTTCAATTTGGAGTTATTTGAGTTTTATTCAAATTATTTTTCTCCAAAAATAAAATATATGGAAAATAGGGTAACATGATTCCCTACACTAGAAAATTGGAGAAAAATTAATTTGAAATCATTTTGGTATTTTTTTAAAATGATTTTTGTTGGATTTTAATAGACCAGTAGCACTCTTTGATTTATCTGAATTTGTGTGGATTTTATTTGAAGTTATAAAAATGTTCATGTTGCAAAAAATCTTTTTCTGAAATTTTTGATATATTATATGCCTATATAACATTTTTAATTATTTTGCTTTTATTATTTTATTTGTCTGGAAAATAATGTTTAAAAAAACTTCCCTCGCCAACTGGGCCGGCCCAGCTCCTGCCAGGCCGCGGCCCAGCCCAGCTCCCCGTCCGCCTCGCCCTCCAGATCGGGACGGAGTCCCGAGCGATGCCGTGACCGCCGCCGCCTCGACGTTCGTACCGTGCCCGGACTCCCCTCGCCGCCTCTCTCCTCCCTCCTATAAAATCCGAAGCCCCGGGCCTCCTCTCTCTCTCCTCTCCACGCAACCGCCGCCTCCCGCCGCTGCTTGCTGCCCACGCCGCCGACGCACATCGCCGCCGCCGCCGCTAGCTGCTGCTGCTTTGCCGCCTCTGCCGCGACGCCGCAGCTGCGCCTCGCCGCCTTGCCGCGCCGCACCGCCGCTGCCGGCGTAGCCTCCGCCCTTGCCGCCTCGCTGCCGCGCCAGATCCGCCGATGCCGGAGCTCGCCGGACTCGCCGGAGTCCGCAACCTCGCCGGAGAGTCTCCGTTTTTTCACTGAAGAACCGCCCCGAACCGGTATAAAACCGCCCCGGTTCGCCGGTTTTCTTTTAGGTTTAGGTTTTCTTCGGTTTTGCTTAAGAACCCGTTTTTTTAAATCTAGTTATTTTGCGAGCGTTCACTGTTTAGATCTCCTTAGCGAACGGTTTTCATCAGTTTAGGTTCTATAGCGAGCGTTCGCTCGATAGATTTTTCCTTTTCTTATTATTTTGGCCAGGGACCTAGATGTGAATACTTTATTTACAAAATAGTCCCTATTCTTCAAACGATCATTACTTTTTACTCGTTAGTCCAAATCCAACGAAACCAACACTCGCGTCTTTGTGACGATCTCCTCTATCCAGATAAACAACTTAAACATGTTTTTAAAAAGTTTAAAATTTGAATTAGACCAGATTTGAATTCAAACTTCGTTTGATCATAACTTGAGTTTCGTAGCTCCGTTTGAGTTGATTCTTTTTGCAAATCGAAGCTCTTGACCTAAACCTTCTAATAAGGCCAAATTCACATAATTTTGGTACTGTTAGAAATAGTTTTATGTTGCAAGAGCTATTTGCTTGGTTTTGATGTTTTCCGAATTGTCTTCTTCGATCTTTTTGATCTTTTGAGTGATTGCTTATGTGTGGTTACTATTGCTTGCTTACGATAGATTGATCAGAGTGTGACGAGTAGATCTATCAAGAGTTTTGAGTGCGAATCATCTTCATCAACATTGCAGGCAAGTTCACACTTTGATCATATCCCCTTCCATACCCAGTTTTTTTGCATTAGATCAATCTTCACACATTGCATGATTAGGATCTAATTAAACTGTGGGATGGGAAGTAGATGAGGTAGTACCTATTACCTGTTTATTATAAAACCTTTGGGAGTTACTTCTACGTTTGCTTATTATGCCAAGCTATGCTAGTAGACGTGGATTGGGTTTTGAGAGTATCCATGACAGATGTGAGATTGTTAATTAATGGTTTACTTAAGGTGGCAACTTAAACACACATCTGGGTGGATTGAGGCACCTGGTTATTCTAGGATTGCCTGTCTAGGCACCTGGGTAATCTAGGACTTGCCTGTTTTCTTTTGGACCGCCACCCAGGCTCAAACGGATCATGAGATTTTTCAAACTAGAAATTTTCGTGTGCAGCCACAAGCCATTATGGGCTCTGGCATAGTTGATTAAGTCGTGCGAACTCTTACAGGGTAGACTAGCAGATGTAGGGGAAAGTAGGTGTACCGGTCTATCCATCGTAAGGTGCTAGCGCTTCTGAAAGACTGTGTCTCGGTCATCCGTTTCTCAAACACCATGTAGTGCGAGAAATCCAACGGAGGCGATCGAGTCTTGTGGGGAAAAGTGCGCAAACCTCTGCAGAGTGTATAAACTAATCATGATTAGCCGTGTCCCCGGTTATGGACATCTTGAGTATCTAGTTCTTGGATTATCCTGTTGATCTCATCACGTTACTTTAAAGGAATATTGTTGGGTTTAATGATGTTACTTAATTGGGATTGAGAATGCTGTCAACCATTCTCAATGTTCAACAACCACCATGATAGTTAAATAAAATTTATTCCTTTGCAGTAGGGAAAAATTGGCTTTTCGCAAAAACATTATAACCATAGAGCTTTTCCACCAGCCATATATGCATATAGTGATAGCCATTGTTCATCATTTTCTCTATGGTGTGAATTTGCCAGTACATTCAATGTACTGACCCTTTGTGGCTGCAACGTCTCATGTTGCAGGATTTCTTATGATGAGTAAGTGATACGTTAGGGTTACGATTTCTACACTCAACTTTGCCGTTGGTGTTGATGGGAATCCACAACCTTGTTACTTCCGCTATTTTGGATTTGAGGTAATAGTATTTACGTTACTTTTACATGTGATTTACCTCTGTTATAAATCCTCGAGTACTGTGTGTGTCAGCATACCGATCCAGGGATGACACTTAAGCACAAAGACTTGATCCATTCGGATCGGGTCGCTACAAGATGGTATCAGAGCACATGTTGACTGTAGGACGTGACCCTAGAAACTGGCAAGCCCATAGCCAAGATTTTTCTCTACAACTTTCCCTTTCAAAAAGATCTTTTACCTCTCTTCTCTTCCGAGCTTATTCAAAAATTTCCTTTTAGTGAGACTATACCCCTTTCCCCTTTTGACCACACGAAGATTCGACTAATGAGACCACTCCAAGAAGTACAAGATATCGGACAACTAAGACCACTTCGGAATGAAGAGTATTTTCCGTGCATCTGAATAATGGAAACTACAACGGTTGAAGGCCGAAGACAAGTAGAATTTGAAGGCTCTGAAGAATCCCCAGATTTGTATGACCCATGAATGCTACCCTTTATGGGACTTGGCAGACTATGGAAGTTGTCAATGCCCGAGATCAAGGTGTGTTGGAGAAAGACCGGAGCATGTAGAGTTAAGAACTCAAGGATTTGTCAAGGAAAACCCTAAGGCAGGAGATATCAATTATGGAAGATAGCTCATGGCAATGACAAGGGCAGAAACACGGTTATCCGTGATGTCATCGCCCGCTGATGCTATTGTCACCGAGCTGAGCTAAGAATGCATTCCTTCGGAAGGATTGGATGGTAGAAGGCTGATGGAGCATCTATCAGCAAAGGATGCAGTTTTAAACTTAGCTGGTGTATCACCAAGATCTGGAGTAGTACATCAAGAAGTTTAAGATGGAGCTACAAGAAGCCGTATTTTGACAAGGAGCATTTCGTGAAGAACTTAGGTCCAAGAAGCGAAAGTAGCCAAGCTGGAGGAGAAAAACCTCGAGAAACTAGAGATTCGTCAGGAACTAGACCATGGTTCATGCCAAGGATGTTGAAACCTATAAGTTTGAAATACAACTCCAGAATATTAAAGGATGTCACGAGAGATTTCACGTCAACGGAGATGATCTGGCAAAAGAACTTGAGAAGACAAGCATGATCGGAATAAGCCATTGGAGACATGAACAAGGTTTGAAGAATTTGGAGACGTTGAAGATTTATTGACCTTTAGAAGACCAAACCCCTATTATATACCTACGTTAGATGCGACGTTTGTGAGCTGTCATTTGTTTGATGTTTTTCCCAATGGCCACAAATAAAATCTGTCTTTTTAAAACTTTTGTTTGTATTGTGTGTATCCCTCTCCCTCTCTCTTATCTTACCCCAAACCCACATGGACCCAATAGCGGATGAATGGAGATGAGCTTGTATTTTCTGGACCGATGGGTCAGTTGGAGACAGACCGATGGATTTAGAACATGGAAGATCACATGGAGAATAACCCTATAGTTGGAAAGGATATGACCCAGCATGCTCTTCAGTGCTTTGAAAGAGGTGCTGCTACTTGGTGGAGGATATACCAAACCATGAATGGATGGCAAGGAGTAACCACTTGGAGAGAATTAAAGTTGACTCTGCAAAGATCTCACCTTGTGTCCCAGAAGTTGAAGCCTTATGGAAAGGATATGAAGAAACCTTGTGCATGCAAGATTTGTGGAGAAATAGGACACACCCATAAAGAACACAAGGATGAATGCCCTAATTGTGAAGGAAGTCACCTAGTTAAAGAATGCCCAACTAGGCAGATTACTTGTTTCTTGTGTGAAGGGACTACCCACTATCCTGCTCTGTGTCACATTTACCCCATGGTACAACGAACCATCCAGTAGAACGAAGAAGTAATGAAAGGAGCCCTCATGGAAATTTTAGAAGAAGCTGTGATGGAGGACACGCCTAAAGAAGACCCAAGTAAACCCTGCACTAAGTCTTGCTATTCATGTGGAGAAGAAGGACACATCTCCCAAAATTGTTTGAATGGGGATCTAGTAGAATTCCCGACAGAGGAAGTAGAATATGACCCACAGGAAATAGAAGCCATGATCGGCATGAAGAAGTCCAGGAAGAGAAGCAGATTGGATTCCAGGAAGGACCTGAGTCATATCACCTGTTATAGGTGCAAGGAGTCAGGGCACTACCTCAACAGTTGCCCAAAAAGGAAACCTCGAGACTTGTCAGAAGTAATATGTTTTAGTTGTAATGGAGCAGGGCACTTTTCCAGAGAATGCCCTAAGGAGAAGGAAACTTGTGCTAGATAGTTGAGTTTGCAACAAAAGAAATGGAGTAGTAGAAGTGAGAACATTTTTCTTTTATATTGAGGTGTTGAGTTGGGACATGTAATGGAAAAGCGAGAGATTGTAATTAATTGAGAGTGAATAAAGTTAGCATCGTTGGTACTGATATGGATTTTATGAGTTGTTACTCTATGAAGAAGATTTTGGCCATTCTGAGGATATGAGAAATATGTTCTATGGAAGATTTGTGCATTTTAAGGGTGGTAGTACCCTGTAAGAACCATTGACCCCTGGAAAAGATAAGGATACTCCACTGAGTGGATTTCGGACAAAAATGAATACGAGTTTTGTCTCGATATGTATGATGCCCCAAGAGTATGTGGGATGAAGTTGGAGACCGACAGTTGTTTGGACCAAAGGTGATCAAAGGAGTTAGAAGAGAATGTTAAGTTGATTCGAGATAGACTGAAGGTAGCTCAGTCCAGGCAGAAGAGTTATGTAGACTCAAAAACGCAAGGAGGTAATCTATGAAATTGGAGATAGAGCATGTCCTCGTGTGTCCCCTCTGTGGTGAGTTAAACGATTTGGAGATAAGTAAAAATTTGCCCCGAGATTTGTAGGACCACACCGAGTTTTGGAGCATATGAGAGAAGTGGCCTACAAGTTGGAGTTACCTGAAGGACTGTCAGGAGTTCAGGATGTGTTTCACGGTTCCCAGTTGAAGAAGTGCCATGCAGAGATGGCCAATATTCCCGTGTAAGGACGCTTGACCGCGGAAAGGATAATGATGTTCCACGAAGTGGAATATGGACTTCATAAGTATAAGTTTTATCTCGGTATGAGGGATATCCCACGAGGATGAAGAGATAAATTACTATTGGATATAAAGGAGGTATGATGTCGGAAATATCGATCAATGAAAACTCCATGATGTGTCTGAGTAATCATGTCCTAGTTTGGTGCCAATAGAAGGACGAAGACAATACAATTGGATGGATTCTAAGTATGCTAGGAAGCTGGAAGTTGGATGTTGGAATAACGACTAGTTGCCCAGAGGATAAGTTCAAGGTTTACAAGTGATGAGATGGGCCATAACCCACAGGCCCCAGGACCTGCCAAAAAGCAAGCACATTCTTGCTGAAGGAAAAACCCTAGAGGAAGATACGCCGTTTTATCGGGAGACAATTTTATAGGAGTAACGCAAAATCTGAGAGTTGTGAAGGAACGATAGATGTTTGTCTGGCTTGCAGAATCAATGGATTATTCCAAACTTGGTTCGTCGACGAGAGAAATTCTGCAATGCTTGTGAGGATGACCGAGTGTTAGAATGCGAGATTCGCTAAACCGTATACAAGGTAATGATTTGGGTGCGGGATGGATTGATCACCATACCGACTTACTCTTATTATTTGCCTTGCTATATGGGATGGTAAATCTGAGTGACTTACCTATAGTAAAGAGGCGACGATCAAAACCCTGTTTAAACCTTAGAATGGTATAAGTATTTTCCCTTGTACAAGGCAGCTTTTGCCAACCGTAGGTTATACGGTGAGGATCAACCCAGACCCATTTCCTGCAGGAGAAGCCATAAATTGTTGACCACCATGAGATATCGATAGTTGTTTAGTTTTGGCGCCAGACCCGTCCGCTAAGAAGACCCAGTCTCGGAATAACCTTACCTAGATGAAAGACAGAAGAATTGAGGAAAAGGTTATGCCACTACCGGAAGAGCTCAGAGAAGGAATTTTCTCGAGGATCTGAGAAGACCGACACTGTCAAGAATAAGGATGGAGTATATGAGTTTTGATGGAACAATAACCATGCTTCTAAGGGTGGTAGCATCCCAGACCCCTGTGATGATCGATGGATTTTGAGGAGACCCCCAAACCCTAACCTATTTCTTGCTAGCCTCTCTGAATCTCGAGGACGAGATTCATTTTAAGGGTGGTAGGTTTGTAACATCCCAAAATTCTAAATTTTGGAATGTTATAAACAAATAGATAGATTTGATTGATTGTTTGAGTGATTGTCTGAAAGTGAGTGAATTTGAAACTTTTGAAAGTTAAATGAGAGGGAATAAAAGGACTTTCCCAAACTTTCATTTTTGCATTTTATGATCTCCATGAATTCAAATTCTTTTCACCACAAAACCCTGGAGAGAAGATGACATGACTTCTTCCATTTATTTAAATGACAAGGGGTGTTGAAAATATTTGAATTTCATTTGGAAAATATTTCCAATTCTGAAACTTTATGCAACTCAATGATTTTCATGAGAGAAGATAAAATGACTTCTTCAAATTATATGAAATATGAGTTGGGAGTTTCAGAGAATTAAATTCAAAGTTCTTTTGAATTTATTTTCAATTTGGAGTTATTTGAGTTTTATTCAAATTATTTTTCTCCAAAAATAAAATATATGGAAAATAGGGTAACATGATTCCCTACATTAGAAAATTGGAGAAAAATTAATTTGAAATCATTTTGGTATTTTTTTTTAAAATGATTTTGTTGGATTTTAATAGACCAGTAGCACTCTTTGATTTATCTGAATTTGTGTGGATTTTATTTCAAGTTATAAAAATGTTCATGTTGCAGAAAATCTTTTTCTGAAATTTTTTGATATATTATATGCCTATATAACATTTTTAATTATTTTGCTTTTATTATTTTATTTGTCTGGAAAATAATGTTTAAAAAAAACTTCCCTCGCCAACTGGGCCGGCCCAGCTCCTGCCAGGCCGCGGCCCAGCCCAGCTCCCCGTCCGCCTCGCCCTCCAGATCGGGACGGAGTCCCGAGCAACGCAGTGACCGCCACCGCCTCGACGTTCGTACCGTTCCCGGACTCCCCTTGCCACCTCTCTCCCCCCTCCTATAAAATCCGGAGCCCCGGGCCTCCTCTCTCTCTCCTCTCCCCGGAACCGCCGCCTCCCGCCGCTGCTGACTGCCCGCGCCGCGGACGCACATCGCCACCGCCGCCGCTAGCTGCTGCTGCTTTGCCGCCTCTGCCGCGACGCCGCAGCTGCGCCTCGCCGCCTTGCCGCACCGCACCGCCGCTGCCCGCGTAGCCTCCGCCCTTGCCGCCTCGCTGCCGCGCCTGATCCGCCGACGCCGGAGCTCGCAGGACTCGCCGGAGTCCGCAACCTCGCCGGAGAGTCTCCGGTTTTTCACTGAAGAACCGCCCCAAACCGGTATAAAACCGTCCCGGTTCGCCGGTTTTCTTTTAGGTTTAGGTTTTCTTCGGTTTTGCTTAAGAACCCATTTTTTTTAAATCTAGTTATTTTGCGAACGTTCACTGTTTAGATCTCCTTAGCGAACGGTTTTCATCGGTTTAGGTTCCGTAGCGAGCGTTCGCTCGATAGATTTTTCCTTTTTCTTATTATTTTGGCCAGGGACCTAGATGTGAATACTTTATTTACAGAATAGTCCGTGTTCTTCAAACGATCATTACTTTTTACTCGTTAGTCCAAATCCAACGAAACCAATGCTCACATCTTTGTTACGATCTCCTCTATCCAGATAAACAACTTAAACATGTTTTTAAAAAGTTTAAAATTTGAATTAGACCAGATTTGAATTCAAACTTCGTTTGATCATAACTTGAGTTTCGTAGCTCCGTTTGAGTTGATTCTTTTTGCAAATCGAAGCTCTTGACCTAAACCTTCTAATAAGGCCAAATTCACATAATTTTGGTACTGTTAGAAATAGGTTTATGTTGCAAGAGCTATTTGCTTGGTTTTGATGTTTTTCGAATTGTCTTCTTCGATCTTTTTGATCTTTTGAGTGATTGCTTATGTGTGGTTACTATTGCTTGCTTACGATAGATTGACCGGAGTGTGACGAGTAGATCTATCAAGAGTTTTGAGTGCGAATCATCTTCATCAACATTGCAGGCAAGTTCACACTTTGATCATATCCCCTTCCATACCCAGTTTTTTTGCATTAGATCAATCTTCACACATTGCATGATTAGGATCTAATTAAACTGTGGGATGGGAAGTAGATGAGGTAGTACCTATTACCTGTTTATTATCAAACCTTTGGGAGTTACTTCTACGTTTGCTTATTATGCCAAGCTATGCTGGTAGACGTGGATTGGGTTTTGAGAGTATCCATGACAGATGTGAGATTGTTAATTAATGGTTTACTTAAGGTGGCAACTTAAACACACATCTGGGTGGATTGAGGCACCTGGTTATTCTAGGATTGCCTGTCTAGGCACCTGGGTAATCCAGGACTTGCCTGTTTTCTTTTGGACCGCCACCCAGGCTCAAAGGGATTATGGGATTTTTCAAACTAGAAACTTCCGTGTGCAGCCACAAGCCATTATGGGCTCTGGCATAGTTGATTAAGTCGTGCGAACTCTTACAGGGTAGACTAGCAGATGTAGGGGAAAGTAGGTGTACCGGTCTATCCATCGTAAGGTGCTAGCGCTTCTGAAAGACTGTGTCTCGGTCATCCGTTTCTCAAACACCATGTAGTGCGAGAAATCCAACGGAGGCGATCGTGTCTTGTGGGGAAAAGTGTGCAAACCTTTGCAGAGTGTATAAACTAATCATGATTAGCCGTGTCCCCGGTTATGAACATCTTGAGTATCTAGTTCTTAGATTATCCTGTTGATCTCATCATGTTACTTTAAAGGAATATTGTTGGGTTTAATGATGTTACTTAATTGGGATTGAGAATGCTGTCAACCATTCTCAATGTTCAACAACCACCATGATAGTTAAATAAAATTTATTCCTTTGCAGTAGGGAAAAATTGGCTTTTCGCAAAAACATTATAACCATAGAGCTTTTCCACCAGCCATATATGCATATAGTGATAGCCATTGTTCATCATTTTCTCTATGGTGTGAATTTGCCAGTACATTCAATGTACTGACCCTTTGTGGCTGCAACGTCTCATGTTGCAGGATTTCTTACGACGAGTAAGTGATACGTTAGGGTTACGATTTCTACACTCAACTTTGCCGTTGGTGTTGATGGGAATCCACAACCTTGTTACTTCCGCTATTTTGGATTTGAGGTAATAGTATTTACATTACTTTTACATGTGATTTACCTCTGTTATAAATCCTCGAGTACTGTGTGTGTCAGCATACCGATCCAGGGATGACACTTAAGCACAGAGACTTGATCCATTCGGATCGGGTCGCTACAATTTATGTTAAACAAAAAACTTAGTTTTTTAAAAACGTCATTTGTTAAAAACACTTTCTTTACCCAAGTTAACTGGGGGCTCTTAAATTTGTACGAGCCATTCTATAATAATTGTTTTCTTCCTAGTTGTTGTAAAGTCTTTTTCTAACACTCCTTTCTCGGCTCGAGTGTGTGGTCAATAGCCAGATAGCATGTTTTCTCTCTAATGCCACTCGAATTTAGTTCGCTAAACTGGCCTAACAAGCAGTACTCCGCCTTCGGGATAGGAGGTTGCAGCCATAGGCTGACCCGCTTGAAGTCTTGAGATCGGATGTGTCTTATTAATGCACGACAGAAGCGCAAAAATAAGACCAATTTTTGGATTGGCACCAAATGACTTGATTTAGTTCAGGCGTAAAGGTTTTACTGATTTTTTTGGTTTTCCAAGCCTATGGCACTTTAAAACTATTTGTGTTTCCAGCATCAGTCTCGTAGTGCAATGATGGACACCTTTAGAGATTCGGCAAAAACACTCTCGGATATTGCTATATATGCATCGGTTTCGAATTGTATCTTCGGTCAAATAGTTGGGTTTCTCGGCTCCTGTGCTTTCCTCCTTTGTTTCGCTTTGTTCGGCTAGGTGTGCAAAGAGAGAACCACTGTGATTGTGCGTCTAGCTCGAATGGTTAAGCACCACAGTGGAGAAAGCTGAAAACTGACTGTCACAATGGGCGTAAACTGGTCAGCGATCCGATGAAGGTATCAAACTATATATCAATGCCGATTACCCCGTGTTAAATGATGGGCCTTTCATAACATTGGCTGAAGTGTTAGTGGCTAAACTTCGGTCGGTGCCGAACACTAACCGGGGGCTTCTAGCTAGCTTCCCCAGTTACAAACTCCTATGACTAAGTGAAAGTTATAAAGCCCACATATCTGATTGCCTTGTTTCCGCTAACACAACCGCCTCCGGGCACCGAGACGTCAGCTAATGGTTGTCTTGTTACTGCGGAAACACCTCGCGTATGTCTACAAAGGGGTAGAAGTCGACGATGGGCCACTTTCAACTGATAAATAGTCGCAACGGAGTCAAAATAAACATATATCATCAGTGTTTGTATTCAGTATACAAGTGCGGCCTCCCGTAATTATATCGTTATAAAGCCATAAATATGCATCAATTTGACTTAAGATTTTGGCCAAGCTGGGTTGCCTAGCTCCTTTGCTTACCCCTATGTTCCCGATTGTTCGGCTAGGCGGTAAAGGGAGCACCTCTGTGATTGTTACTACCGGGTCATCCCAGTTAGTACCTTAGACTGGGTGAAGCTGAAAGCTAGCGATCTTAAAGGATATAATTGGTCGGCAATGACAGAAGTAAAAATTTAGGTTCACTAAAGACCACATAGTTTGAGAACTTTCCCCAAACTAAATCCTCAATATTTTTCTCCCGCATTGATCGGAGGTGATATTTCATGATCATGGTCGGAATGACAACCCAAAGAAAGGAACCAATAGTGGGACTATTTTCTTTGGAAGATGTTTTTACATTACACAGTAATATAACATTCTCTCCAGATACCTTTGTTTATAAAACCGTATGGACAGATTACCTTGTTTGTCGTAAATCTTTGCCCTCATAAAGGCTTTATAAAGTGCGACAAACACTCCCGGGCTACTGGCGGAGGAGGTTGAAGCCGATGGTCAGTCAACAAAGTTTTGTACAATGCGGATCCCAGCATTAGTAATGTAGAGTACTTGGATACATAGAATCATTACACATAATTTGTGATTTTACTCCGGATATCGATGCTTAATTCGGCCACCCGTGCCCACATTAAGGCTCGGGGGCTACTGGGCTTTGGGCTTATCATTTACTAATATTAAAGGGGCACATTGATCACCTAATCTAGTGTTGCCACCCGACCAGTGTCTCGAGGGCTACTGCATTTCCTATTCAATATAGAAAATTCAAAGTGCTCAGTGTTCGGCTTGACCGAACTATGGGCAAACACGTCTTCGGACAATAATAGGTACCATCTAGGACTTATCCGGCATCAAGCTATTATATTACAGTGACTTCTCAAAACCCTCTCTCAAGGGCCTGTTCACCGATCACTATTTGCTCTAATATATTACACCGCATTTATATTCCTAAGTATGCTACCTAGCTGGGAATTGATCCTCAGGCCAATTTCACAAATTGACCTAAGTCTCAGGGGCTACTGGGGTCAGCGGTTTGATTTTATCCTTCAGATGCATCCCGGATATTAGGCCAACACACACCTTGAGGGCTACTGGCTATACATCTCGGCAGAGAATACATTTCACAAATCGGAATTAAATTCATATAAATCAACCCATGACCAAGGTGGTGCACCACCTCGGATACAGTCCGACGTTGGAGTACGGATACAGTCTGGCGTTGGTGCTCGACTGCAAAAGATACCTCAGAAGTAGTCCGGCATAAAGCTCGGTTGCAAGTGGCTGGCTCAATGGGGGCATCTCCGGCATTAAGCTCGGTTCTACCCTTTTAAATTTTTCAAGACCAAGGTAATCTATGACACTTCAGATACAGTCCGGCATTGGAGCTCGGATACATTCCGGCGTTGGAGCTCGGAAGCGGTCCGACATTGGTGCTCGGCTGCAAAAGATATCTTGGATGCAGTCCGACGTTGGAGCTCGGATGCAAGAGGACACCGCCACATGGGAACAACTTCAAACCCGACGTGTGGCGTAAAAATTAACAAGGTATTTCTAAAGGCCGAAAACTTAATGGGGCTCCTCAGATACCCGACGTGTAGACTCTTCGGATTCACTTCGGCGATCCTCAAGATCAAAGATGAGAGGATTTGTTGAACCAGTTTTCAAGACCGACGGCCGAGGATGAAGAATAGTTCGGAAGAATCGACGAGCGTCCCCAACTTGAAGACCGGTTCAGGGGGCTACTGACGGGTGTCCTGGACTAGGGGGTACTCACCACGTCGTCTCCCGACCAGCTAGATCGGGCCGAGGACCCCCATGGCGGTTCACTTATGGGCCAATTCGGGCATCCCATGCCGCATACAAGGAGGATTCCGCAAGACCTGGCGCCCAAGACAAGGAATCCTCTAAACCCTAGGCCTCTGGTGTGTTATATAAACCGAGGCCAAGCTAGTCAATAGAACATCTCATATTCATTACTACAATCTCGTGGTAGATACCTGTACTATGTACTATCCCCATATGAATACAATCAAAAGCAGGACATAGGGTTTTACCTCCATCAAGAGGGCCCGAACCTGGGTAAAATCTCGTGTCCATGTTACCATCGCTCCAAGACGCCTAACTTAGGACCCCTACTACGAGATATGCCGGATATAGAACCGACAACAGGTACTGTTGAGTCTGATGCAGGAGGTGCCACTGAGCTCCAGTGGGAGTTTGACGAGGGTCATGGGCGTTTCTATGTTACCTATCTGGACGATCAGTAAAGGACCTAGTTGGAGTATCCGGGGATAGTAGCAGGGTGGTGTTTTGTTTTTATCTAGTCCATAGTCGGACTCTACTATATGAATGGATGATTGTATGATGATTGTGATGTTTATGCAATTTTGGGGCAAGTGTATGCCTGTATCTCGTATTCTATCTATTCACTTAGTTGTATGTATTTGTATGCCACCTTGCTACGCGCTCAAAATGTGATTGTGCCCCAATCATGAGTTCATCACGTGATTGGGATAGAACCGCATCTTGAGCATTACAACGATGGCGCAGATGAAGCGAGATGACGTGATGCAAGGATCCTGGTCCAAAGCCGTGGATGACAGAGGTTGATCTCTTGTAATAGAAGATGGCGTCGGGGTATCAGCTCCGGCATGGTGGAGGAGGACGGCGGTGGATGGGGTGGCGGACGGAGGAGACTGTGGTGGAGAGGGTGTTTTGGCGCCCACGGAGTATGAATGGGGAAATGGAGGGAGAGAGGAAGGGGGGACCATGTATTCATGGCGCGCTTGTCTCAAATGCGATGAAATTTACAAACTTAGCCCCCGTTTAAAATTCCCTAGATCACAGCAATATTAGTCGGTTGGGGATAGGACGGTAATCTCGCATACATCAAATATTTGCCGACGGAGATTTCAGCCGACAAGGGTTTGTTTTGGCGCCCACCGTGTATGAATCGTGGAGGGAGGTCAGAGATGATTTCGACCGAGGAGAAACTATGTTTTGGTGCCCACCGTGTATGAATCCGGGGAGGTGAGAGGCGGAGGCAGTTATGTCACGTTTGAGTCAAATTACAAGCCTACCCCTATTGAAACCTATAGAAATCAAGCCGATAGGCTTTGCTGTCAGGGATAGGCAGCAATTTCTATCTCGCAGATTTTGGTTTTTGGCGGTTACTGCAACTTTCCCTGCTTCGTTCAAATTTTTGCATAGAAAGAGTGCAGGTTTACCGTGCCAACTCAATTCGAATCCAGTTTGTATTTTTTTGGGCATGATCCATTTTGTATTCGAATACAAATCTATATACATCATCTTTTATATATACTTTCAAAAGCATAACACCCTTTATACATAAATATGGTTTACAAATGGCATGATCTCGGATTCATAAGGCTGGATCCATCTTAATTTGGATTTTCAAATATTTGAAACCACTTTATGTTGAAATCCAATGTATGCATTCCTCGCTAACTGTCTCCAATTAATGTGTGTTTCATGTGGGTTTTTTTACTTCTCAAACACGTATAATGTGTTTAACACACGCGGCATATAGTGTAATCCTGTTTAGACATTAATTGCATATAAACCATGCATTGTCTCTAATTAAATAATGTATGGATCACTAATATTGATAAACTATATAACTTACATGTGTCCCCAAATTCAAATGAATACGCATGTTTGATAGACCAATTTTCGTTATGATATTATCATGTCGTGATCTCTACTTTAATTATTTGACTCCCCTTTAATCCAGATATTCGTCTCATATAGCTATCACTCATGCTAATATCTCTCTCTAGACCTATACGCCTTCATCGTCTCTCGGGTATGTCTTGTGCTACTTGTATGTCGACAATGATCTTTTATCTTCATAACACACTGACGGTACTCTCTCCCCCAACCTTCACTCTATATCTCTCTAAGTGTATCTCGCTCCCTTCTATGTGTCTCTAACTATGATTCTCCCTGTGAAATCTCTTTCTCTCACACAAACACAAACTTCGTCTCCCGAGGTCTCATTTCTCTCTACTATTCCCGTGTGTCCCACTCGCACACACCCTCTCACACAGAGATGTCTTGCGCTCCTTAGGTATGAGAAGCTATTACTCTTCCTCTTAAATATCTCTTTCTCACACACAAACACAAATTCTGTCTCCCAGGGTCTCATATCTCTCCACCATTCCTTGTATGTCGCTCACACACACTCTCTCCCTAGATATATCTTGCATTCCCTGATATGTCTCTCTAGCTATCACTCTCCTTGTGAAATATCTTTCTCTCCCGCAAACACAAACTTTGTCTCTCGGGATCTCATTTCTCTCTGATATTAATTTGTTTGTATGTGACACACATGCACCCTCTCTCTATCTCTCTCACACCCACACACACAAGCCAGCCTTCTGATCCACTCAACTCTTATCTCTAACACACACACTAGCTAGCCGATCTCCCTCTAGCTAGCATCTTTATCTTTCTATTTATTTGTTTCTCCATCAACCTTGTTTCTCGCCCTCACTCTTGCTTCCTATGAAGCACACTACATATGTTTCTCTCTACATGCAGTCATGCGCCTCTTTGTATCTCTCTCTCACACACACATAACTTAGCCTTCTGATCCACTCGACTCTTATCTCTAACACACATACACACACACTAGCTAGTCGATCTCCCTCTAGCTAGCATCTTTATCTTTCTATTTATCAGTTTCTCCATTAACCTTCTTTCTCGCCCTCACTCTTGCTTCCTATCATGCACACTATATATGTTTCTCTGTACATGCAGTCATGCCCCCTCATTTTATCTTTCTCTCACACACACATAACTTCACCCTATGAACCACTCGGCGGTCATCTCTAACACACAAACTAGCCGATGCCCCTCTAGCTAGCATCTCTATCTCTATATCTATCTATAGTTTCTCCGTCAACCTTTCTTTCTCGCACGCACTCTTGCTTCCTATCACGCACACTATATCCGTCTCTTCATACATGCATCTATAGGTTGATCTCTTTTGCATAATCGTTGTGTCTCGCTCCCTCTGCTCGCCATAGATGCATGCTCCAGCCCACGTCACTATCTCTTAAAGACAAAAACACATGCTCAATTATTGAACCTTCTTCCCTCCACTCTCACATGCATGCATATTGTCATACCGATCCGTCACTCCCATGTCATTGATCTTAGGACTTATGTCTTCTTTCTTTTATCTCAACCATGCGCGCGCGCACACACACACACATCCCACGTATACATATATACCTCTTGCACATGCACGTTCAAGGTCTCCTATGTCTCCATACATAATTAATTACACTCAGCCCTAACCACACATCGAATCATTCTCTTCTTGTGTGCACATGACTTCCACCTGGATGGGTCTCTTCTCTAAAACACACACTCACACATAACAATATCCTTCTAGCTACCCCCCTCTCACTCTTCCCCTATATCCCGGAAACCAATAAGACCATCCCTTTGTTTAATTCCCGTCTACATGCACCATCGATATATAGTAGTCTTCCTCGGTGTCTCTCGAACAAACACGTTATCTCGATGTCGACTCCTCTCACGCGCACATGCCATCTCTTCCCTCTTTATGGGCCTCTTCTCTCTCGCACCCCCTCGTTGGTGGCCTCTGCCATACACATCACCTCTCTACGATGAAGCCACACACACTTAAATTACTTTCGCCACCGAAGACTCCGCTACACACACACACACACACACACCCACTAAGACTCCATCTCACACACACATGCTCTAGGCCGAGCATTTGTTCCTACCACCCTTCGTCCAACCTTAGCCGTGTGATGAACAATCACCTTAATTTACTTACATAACATGGACAAATTCCACTTTACTTTAGTAGTTAGCAAACATCTCATAATTATATAACGCAAATCATGAGCAGGAAGTGACATTTTTTTACACAACCATGTTAACATGGACACGTAAATCACAAGCTAAAGTGTAATACCATTATACTTATATCCTGATGCAAAAGGTGGAGTACATGTCCGAAGAGTAGAGTCGTACACACGCACTCTATCTCTCAGAATCTCACACACATACTAGTTACGTGACACCCCCTAAGCAGATTCGAATGTTACAATTTGTGCACCCGCGGGTACAAGTGATGGTGCGCATTTATTTAAGCCAGACGACAAAACCAAATAGTAGCTGCATTCATTCCCCTCCCGCCGCCTCTTCTCTGGTCGCTGTCGCCTGATAGCCATGGCCTGGCTGAAGGTAACAACATACGCCATACTCCCGCCAGACCGGCGCTTTAACCTGGAGGCGGCGCGAAGCCCGGATCGCAGCCACCTAGCCTTCGGAGTCCGGACTAGCCAGAGAGTAACGAGGAGGCGTTGGAGGCAGACCAGAACACGGAGCCGGAGGAGGAGAAGGACGATGCGAAGCTGGAATAGGAGGACGATGACGCGGGTGAAGCGGAGCCGGAGGAGGATGATGATTTACATTATAATTAGACTTAAAGGGCTTTGAATTTCATGCCACATTTATTTCATATAGATAAGAGAAAGGAAATTTCAGTGGTCATGCATGCAACTTTTTTTGCTAGCACTCCTATATAAGGGTGGACCGGTCGCTTCCCGCGGACACGCGCGGATGCTAGAAGAAGAAGGATAAGGGAAGCGGGCTGTGGAGTATGCCAGTTGTAGCACGAGCTCTGATGACCCACAAGTATAGGGGATCAATTGTAGCTCTTTTCGATAAGTAAGAGAGTCGAACCCAACGAGGAGCAGAAGGAAATGACAAGTGGTTTTCAGCGAGGTAATGTCTGCAAGTGTTGAAATTGTAAGTAACAAAGTAGTTTGATAGCAAGATAATTTGTAATGAGCAAGTAACGATGATAGTAGCAAAGGTGCAACAAGGTAGCCCAATCCTTTTGAGGCAAAGGACAGGCCAAAACGGTCTCTTATGATAAGCAAAGCATTCTTGAGGGTACACGGGAATATCATCTAGTCACTTTCACCATGTTGTTTCAATTTGTGCTCGCTACTTTGATAATTTGATATGTGGGGGGACCGGTGCTTAGGTGTTGTTCTTACTTGAACAAACCTCGTACTTATGATTAACCCTCCCAAAAGCATCCACAACTACAGGAAAAGTATTAAAAATAAATTCTAACCATATCATTAAACTTTTGGAACCAATTGGTCCCTTACGAAATAGCACATAACCTGGGGTTTAAGCTTCTGTCACTCTCGCAACCCATCATCTAATAGCTACTCCACAATGCATTCCCTTAGGCGAAAATATGGTGAAGTGTCATGTAGTCGACGTTCACATGACACCACTAAGGGAGTCACAACATACATATTATCAAAATACCGAACACATATCAAGTTCACATGATTACTTGCAACATGATTTCTCCCGTGACCTCAAGAACAAAACTAACTAATCACAAATGATAATAATGCTCAGGATCAGAGTGGTATTAAATAGTACATTGGATCTGAACATATAATCTTCCACCAAATAAACCATATAGTAATCAACTACAAGATGTAATCAACACTACTAGTCACCCACAAGCACCAATCTATAGTTCCGGTAACAAGATTGAACACAAGTGATGAACTAGGGTTTGAGATAAGATGGTGCTGTTGAAGATGTTGTTGGAGATTTCCCAACCCAAGATGGGAGAGTTGTTGGTGATGATGAGGACGATGATTTCCCCCTCTGGGAGGGAAGTTCCCCCGGCGGAATCGCTCCGCCAGAGGGCAAAAGTGCTCCTGCCCAAGTTCCGCCTCGAGATGGCGACGCTCCGTCCCGAAAGTCCTCTCCTTATTTTTTCTAGGTCAAAATGACTTATGTACTAGAAGATGGGCACCGGAGGTGGGCCTGGATGAGCACAACCCAACAACAAACTACAGACATAGAAGCATCATGTTTATTATTATAACAACAACAAACTTAAACATAAGACTCTTATCATAGAACTTTTATCATAGAGTTCTCATGAACAAGTGACAACTCATCACACTATTGAAGTATAAAGCAAAATCTCTATTAGAAACCAACAAACTATGCTCTCACTCAATTTGCAAGTACAATTCATTATCTTTTTAGGAAGGGTCACGTATCGGAGCCTTTAGGAAAGTCCACATACTAAACCATCACATAGTCTTCCATGGTTGCTAACACTCACCACGTACACATGAGCAAAAGGTTTCAACCAGACACATAGAAAGATAGGGGCTTGTAGTTTCGCCTCCCAACATATTCACCTCAAGGGTGATGTCAACAATAATAACTGATGCTATTTATATTCAACTAGACATATGTGCCTAGATCTTTCCTCACCACATGATGCTTGCCAAAGGAGGAAAATAAAAAGGAATAGAGAGAAAATTTTTGACTCTTTGCATAAAAGTAAATACATGAAAGTAAAAGATATGCCCTTCGTAGAGGGAAGCAGAGGTTGCCATGCTCTTATTTGTTTGTATGATGAACCCATTAGTGTAAAAGAACGTCACGTTGTATTGCCCCTTGTGATAGCAACCTTTATTATGCAGTCTGTCGCTTTTATTCTTCACCATCAAGTCCGTACAACGCTCAATTTTCTCTTACACTACATGATCTCACATTTTTAGAAGAAAATTTTATTGCCTTTTTGCACCGATGACAACTTACTTGAGGGATCTTGCTCAATCCCTAGGTAGGTATGGTGGACTCTTGAAAATAAGATTTGGGTTTAAGGATTTTTGGATGCACAAGTAGTATCTCTACTACTGCGGAATTTTTGGCTAGCAAAGATCGGGGCAAGCACCACATGTTAAAGGATCCATGAAAATATGACTTCTATGTGAATATAAACAAACATAATGATCAATATGACTCATACCTTTAAACCTTGCCTCATATTCAAATACTTGGTTTTGGAGATCGTAAATTTGGCTTTGGAGGAAGTTGATTTGCTCGTTGAGGGTGAAGATGATGTCCTTCATGGGTTTTCCATCCACCTTGAGATCACGGGAAAGGTCTGTGATCATGAGGTGATTGGCATCGAGTCCATGCTCCACCATACCCTTGCAGTGGAAGACATCTTGTTCCATAGCTTCAAGCCTGGCCTCCACGGTTCCCGTCCCCTTAGGACCGACCACATCGCAGAGATGAAGCACCCCCTCAGGCATCTGGATGACCCGAGGGTGCTGCACCACCTCCTGTAAATATGGATTGATGACGTTCTTGAGGAACTTGTCCTTGGAGGAGCTTGAAGCGGCCATGGTAGATGGGATCTGACAGGAAACAGCAAAAAAGAAAACAAAAGATTTCTTCGCGATACAGTGGTCAACAGGTTCGAGGGGTATATAAAGATTTTTTATCTTGGGAAACAAGCAAGCTGTAGAAAAACGGAGTCCGAAAAGGTACCCCAGGTGGGCACAACCCACCTGGGCGCGCCTGGCAAGCCAGGCATGCCCTGGTGTCTTGTGCCCACCAGGGTATGTTTCCTGGAAGTTTCTTACTTTCCTAATTTTCTAAATATTCCAAAACTAACAAAAAATATTTTAGCGGATTTTTGGGAGTCCATTTACTTACCGTATCACGTACCTCCTTATTTTCACGATTCTGGAGTGTTCTAGAAGGACTCTTTTATGTGTTCTTCCGGTGTTAAAGTTTGTATAGTATTACTTTCAACATTAATGGGCGTACTTGAGATATAATGCAACAACCTTCAGGTTAGTACCTTTCGCATTATTTATTTTGATGGCTCCAGACCGATAAACCTCCTCGATAACATAGGGTCCTTCCCATTTGGAGAGGAGCTTTCCTACAAAGAATCTAAACCGAGAGTTGTACAAAAGAACATATTCTTTGACTTTAAACTCACACTTTTGGATTCTCTTACCACACCATCTTTTGACTTTTTCTTTAAACAACTTGGCATTTCCATAATCTTGGGTTCTCCATTCATCTAATGAGCTAATGTCAAATAACCTCTTTTCACCAGCAAGTTTAAAATCATAGTTGAGTTCTTTGATTGCCCAATATGCTTTATATCCTAATTCAAGAGGCAAATGACAAGCTTTTCCATAAACCGTTATATAAGGAGACATACCCATAGGATTTTTGTATGCTGTTCTATAAGCCCAAAATGCATCATCTAATTTCTTATACCAATTCTTCCGAGACGTATTGACAGTCTTTTGCAAAATTAATTTTATTTCTCTATTGCTAAGTTCAACTTGACCACTAGACCGAGGATGATAAGGTGATGCAATTCTATGGTTAACATCATACTTGGCAAGTATTTTACGGAAAGCACCATGAATAAAGTGTGAACCACCATTAGTGATTAAGTACCTAGGGACTCCAAACCTTGGGAAAATACCTTCCTTAAGCATTTTAATAGAGGTGTTGTGATCAGCACTACTGGTTGGAATAGCTTCTACCCACTTAGTAACATAATCAACAACAACCAGAATATGTGTATACCCATTAGAGGAAGGAAAAGGTCCCATGTAATCAAATCCCCAAACATCAAATGGTTCAACAACAAGTGAATAATTCATAGGCATTTCTAGACGCTTATCGATATTACCTATTCTTTGCCAGTCATCACAAGATAAGACGAACTTACGGGCATACTTGAAGAGAGTAGGCCAATAAAATCCGGATTGCAATACTTTGTGAGAAGTTCTATCTCCAGCATGATGCCCTCCATAAGCTTCGGAGTGACATTTCTGTAGGATTTGTCCCTGTTCATTCTCAGGTACACAACGTCTAATAATTCCATCTACTCCTTCTTTATAAAGATGTGGGTCATCCCAAAAGTACTGTCTTAAATCATAAAAAGAATTTTTTATTTTGTTGGTACATAAAGCTAGGTGGTAAATATTTAGCAACAATGTAATTAGCATAGTCAGCATACCAAGGAGTGTTATGAGCAACATTTATCCTAGCTAACTGCTCATCAGGAAAACTAACATCAATAGGTAGTGGGTCACCAAGCACATTTTCATGTCTAGACAAGTTATCAGCTACGGGGTTCTCAGCTCCTTTTCTATCAGTGATATGTAAATCAAATTCTTGTAGCAAGAGAACCCATCAAATAAGTCTAGGTTTAGCATCTTTCTTTTCCATAACATATTTAATAGAAGCATGATCAGTGTGAACAATTACTTTTGAATCAACAATATAAGATCTAAATTTATCACAAGCAAACACCATTTCTAAGAATTCTTTTTCAGTAGTAGCATAGTTTCGTTGAGCACTGTCTAGAGTTTTACTAGCATAATGGATAACATTCAATTTCTTATCAACTCTTTGTCCTAGAACATCACTAACAGCATAATCAGTAGCATCACACATAATTTCAAAAGGCAAGTTCCAATCAGGTGGTTGAATAATAGGTGCAGAAATTAAGGCTTTCTTGAGTGTTTCAAAGGCTTCTAAACAATCATCATAAAAACAAAAGGAATATCCTTTGGTAAAAGATTCGTAAGAGGCCTGGAGATTTCAGAAAAGTCTTTGATAAATCTCCTATAGAAACCAACATGACCTAAGAAACAACAAATACCTTTGATATCTTTAGGACATGGCATTTTCTCAATTGCATCAACCTTAGCTTTCTCCACTTCAATACCCCTTTCAAAAATTTTATGGCCCAAGACAATACCTTCATTAACCATAAAGTGGCACTTCTCCCAATTCAAGACAAGATTTGTTTGCTCGCATCTCTGCAAAACTCGGTCAAGATTTCTTAAGCAATCATCAAAAGACTTCCCATAAATAGAGAAATCATCCATGAAAACCTCAACAATCTTTTCACGAAAGTCAGAGAATATTGCAATCATACATAAACCGAAAGGCATACGTCTATAAGCATAAGTTCCAAAGGGACAAGTAAAAGTGGTATTTTCTTGATCAGGTTGAGAAGTAGGTATTTGTGAAAAACCAGAATATCCATCAAGGAAGCAAAAATGTGTGTGCTTAGATAATCTTTATAGTATTTGATTAATAAAAGGCAGAAGGCCGGTAATGATCTTTTCTAGTTTCTTTGTTTGATTTTCTAAAATCAATTACCATTCTATAGCCTGTAACAATTCTATGTGGAATAAGTTCATTCTTATCATTAGGAACAACAGTTATACCTACTTTCTTAGGGATACAATGAAGAACACTTACCCATCTACTATCAGCTATGGGATAGATTATACCTGCTTCCACAAGTTTAATTATTTCTGTTCTTACAACTTCTTTCATCTTCGGATTTAACCGACGTTGGTGATCAACAACGGGTTTAGCATCAGGTTCCATATTAATCTTGTGCTGACATAGAGTGGGACTAATGCCCTTTAAATCATCAAGAGTATATCCAATAGCAGTCAGTGCTTCCTTAGAACTTTCAATAATCTTTCTTCTTCATGTTCTGAAAGGTTAGCACTAATAATAACATGATATATCTTCTTTTCATCAAGATAAGCATATTTCAAAGTGTCCGACAATTGTTTAAATTCAAACACAGGATCACCTTTAGGTGGGGGAGGACCTCCTAGATTTACAATAGGAAAATTGTGTTTAAATAGAGGACATTGTTCAAAGAAAATATTATCTATTTCATTTCTTTCATGCACATGTAAATCATTTTCATGGTCTAGCAAATATTGTTCTAGTGGATCAGTAGGAGGCACAACAATAGAAGCAAGACCAATTAATTCAACTTTACTAGGCAATTATGTTTCATGATGCTTTCTACTAAACTTGGAAAAATTAAACTCATTAGACTCATCACCAAAACTAACACCGGCAGTCTGTTTCTCACAGTCTATTCTAGGATTAACGGTGTTCAAGAAAGGTCTACCAAATATAATGGGACAAAATTCATCTTGTGGGGAACCAAGAACAAGAAAATCAGTAGGGTATTTTATTTTGCACACAAGACTTCAACATCTCTAACAATCCCAATTGGTGATATAGTGTCTCAATTAGCAAGTTTAATGGTAACATCTATGTCTTCTATCTCTTCGGGTGTTATGCCATTCATAATTTCTTGATGTAAGGAATAAGGAATAGCACTCATGCTAGCACCTATGTCACATAAACCATGATAATAGTGATCTCCTATTTTAACTGAGACAACGGGCATGCCAACAACATGTCTATGTTTATCCTTTTTATCAGTTTGGCAATTCTAGCAGCTTCTTTGCAGAAGTAAATAACATGCCCGTCTACATTTTCTTCCAAGAGATCCATAACCATAGCAATACTAGTTCTACTTTAATTTGTTCATCAGGTTTAGGTGTTATAATATAGCTTTTGTTGACCATAGTTGAAACTTTAGCATGTTCCTTTATCCTAATAGGGAAAGGTTGTTTCTCAATGTAAGCAGTAGGAACAACTAGATCAACATTGTAAAGTATAGTTTCTTCTTTAACTGGTACCGGTTCCCTAATTTATTCTTTGATAGGTGGGTGATATTTAAACCACTTCTCTTTAGGGAGATCAACATGAGTAGCAAATGATTAACAAAAGGAGGCTACTATCTCAGAGTCAAGTCCATATTTAGTGCTAAACTTTTGAAAAGCATCGGTATTCATAAAAGATTTAACACAATCATACATAAGCTTAATACCCGACTCTTTACCTTCGTCGAATTCCCAATCTTCAGAGTTGAATTTAATTCTTTCCAAAAGATCCAACCAAAATTCAATAGTCTTCTTCATAAAAGAACCAACACAAGAAGTATCAAGCATGGTTTGATCATTACGAGAAAGTCAAGCATAAAAAATTTGGATGATAATTTCTCTTGAGAGCTCATTATTGGGGCATGAATATAACATTGAATTAAGCCTCCCCCAAGCTACAACGATAGTTTCTCCTTCGCGAGGCAAAAAATTATATATAATTCTGATCATGATGAACTAGATGCATAGGATAATTTTTTTGATGGAACTCCAATTTCAATCGATTCCAATTCCAGGATCCAATGTCATTGCATAGCCTATACCATGCCACTGCTTTTCCCTTCAAAGATAAAGGGAAAACCTTCTTCATAACTTCATCTCCGGGTAAACCCACAAGCTAGAACAATCCAAAAAATTGTTCTACATATATCAAGTGCATATCAGGATGTTCGGTTTCGTCTCCTACATAAGGATTAGCTAGTAGTTGTTCATCTTAAGGGGTGTAGGTTTGTAACATCCCAAATTTTCAATTTGGAATGTTATACATTAGGTCATCATTGCATATCATATTTTATTGCATTTTGGCTTCATCCTCAAAATCCTAAGCAACTCAAGGACCCTCGGAGAGAGAGTTTGGGATTTCACCGTTTTCATATTTGAATTATATCAAATATTGAAACGATGATTTTTGGTTTTAATTATTTTTCTCTCCGAAAATACTTCATGTTAAAAATATATGAGAGGAGATAATATGACATCTCCAAAAGAAATGAAATATTGGAGGAAAATATTAAAATCAAATATTTTCTTTTATTCGGATTTTATTGCAATTTTATTTGCATTAGAAAAAAATTGCACATTTTCAAAAATTGCATTTTAGGGCCAAGAAAATGTTCATCTTGTTCTAAATATTTTATTTAGACGGTGAAAATTTGTTTTGGCATTTTAAGATTTTTTTTCTAGGATTTTTTTTCGGCGGAATCTGTTTAAAAAAAACTTCAGCGCCCGACTGGGCCGAAGCCCAGCCGAGCCAGGCCGGCCCAACCCCCGCGCCACCGCCTCCCCGTGCCTGAGTCCGGCCAGGACACGACAGCCCCGCCGTCGCCGCCCGGGACTCCTCCTGCCCCCTCCCCAAGCTGACCCCGCCACCCCCCTATTAAATAGCCCGCCACCACCACCGCCGCCACCTGCTGCGCCTCGCCTCGCCTTGCACCGCCACCACCCCAAACCGCACAGCGGCCGCCGCGCCGCACCGCTCCGCCATCGCCGCCACCCCGCAGCCCCACCTCGTGCTGCCGGAGCCACCGCCGCCGATCCGATCCGGAGCCGCTCGTTTTTTTCGGTTTAACGAACGATGTTCACTCGTTAGCCACAGACAGCGAACGTTCGTTCATTAGCCTGTTCGTCAGTTTTTCTTTTTTCGGATTTTTCGCGATTATTTTCGATCGCGATTTCTGATCCGATTTTCGTTTTAGTTTATCTTTTCGCTCGTCTATCAGAATCAGGTGATTCAAGCGCCTAGATCTTCGTCTCGAAGCCCTCTTTTCGTATAACCAACTTGAACAAGATTTTGATATAGTAAAATTTGAATTTAGGCCAGATTAGTAATCGGATCTTGTTTCTTTCGCAGTTTGAGTTTCGTTGCTCCGTTCGATTTGATTCTTTTTGCAAACCGGAGTTCTTAAGTTGAGCTTTCTGGTTAGATCATCCTATTCATGCTTTACCCGTTCTTCTTTGCTTGATTTCTTATGTATGCTATTGTTTGTTTGCGATAGAACACCCAGAGTGCGAAGCGTGCTACTACGAGTCTCTAGGTTTTGCGGATCATCAGCAAGGCAAGTAACACTTTGATCGTACCTCTTTATCACCCAGTTTTTATGCATTAGTTTCAACCCTCAAACATTGCATGGTTAGGACTGGATAACATGTGGGATTGGAAAGTAGTTGATGAGGTATAACCTATTGCCCTATTATTATCAAACCCTTGGGAGTAACTTTTACGTATTGCTTATATTGCCATGCTATGCTCGTAGACGTGGTTTGGGTGAGTGAATCCATGGCAGATGTGAGATTGTTAATTAATAGTTCAACTTAAGGTGGTAACTTTAATACACATCTGGGTGGATTGCTTGTCGGGCACCTGAAGAATCCAGTGTTGTCCTAGGATATCCCAGAGTACCCGTGTGATAATCCTAAGTCCGCCACCAAGGCTCAAAGGGAACTGAGATATTTCATGCTAGAAACTTTCGTGTGCAGCCACAAGCTATTATGGGCTCCAGCATAGTTGAGTAAGTTGCATGACCTCTTCCGGTGGTAGGCTAGCAGATGTAGAGGGATGTAGGTTGGTACTGTCTATCCAGGGTTAGAGCTAATGCTTCTGAAAGACTATGTCTCAGTCGTCCGTTTCTCAAACACCATGTAGTGCGAGAAATCCAACGGAGGAGATTGAGTCTTGTGGGGAAAAGTGCACAAACCTCTACAGAGTGTACAAACTAATCATGGTTAGCCGTGTCCCCGGTTATGGACATCTTGAGTATCTAGTACTTGGATTATCATATGTATCTCATCACTCTAAATTAATATTGTTGGGTTGATAATTAATTTTAATTGGGATTGAGTTGGAGGAACCTTCTCAATGATGTTTCAACTACCATGATAGTTAAATAAAATATATTCCTTTGTTGTAGGGAAAAATTGGCTTTACGCAAAACTTTAACCATAGAGCTTTCCACCAGCCAAATATGCATGTAGTGATAGCATTAGTCAGTTCTTTCTCTACTGTGTTATTTTGCCAGCATATTCCATGTGCTGACCCATTTTCGGGCTGCAACGTATTATGTTGCAGACTTTTCAGACGAGGAGTAAGGTTCGTTAGGTCGTTGCCGTACAACTCAGCTATGCCCTTGGAGTTGATGGACTCACTTTATCTTCCAAGCCTTCCGCTGTTATCATATTAGATGGCCTTAAGCCATATTTATTGTAATAAGTTCTCTTATGAGACATTCTATGTAATAAGTGTGTGATTGCTACTCTATTATATATCCTTCGAGTACTATGTGTCAGCATTACCGATCCAGGGATGACACTGAAGCTCAGAGACTTGACCGTTTGAGGTCGGGTCGCTACAAGATGGTATCAGAGCACACGCTGAGTGTAGGACACGACCACTAAGCTAAAGCCCTAGATCACTACTCTCTTCTCATTTCTGACTCCTCTCCATTTTCTACTCTTTAGGATGGCAGACGCAAGGAACAAGTTTGCACAACCGGATGAAGAAGCACCTTTTGGACGACACCTGAACATTGGAATGCCAAGCTTCACCGGGACTTACAACGCCCCTTTACCAGAAAAGGAGCGATGAATGATTTGAGTTCAAGTTCCAGGAAGTACATTCGCGCTAGTCACTATACCCATAGAATTTTCCTTTGATGCACCAACCTGGAGTCTAGGAAAGAGTATGGCGGCTCACATCACCATGGGACGCATTGGAGAAGTTTACCATAAGGATCTTAAGGATACTATCTACCAGATTTGTGGGCGCCGAGATGAGCAATGGGAGATGATCAGCACCAGGAAGGATAGATCAATCACAGCTTTCATCCAGGAGTTAAACCAGCACATTCATCGCCAGGAGAACCAGATGTGCGCAGGCATGATAGATCTGAAGAAGGCGATGACAAGGATCACAGAACTGGAGGAAGAACTCAAGGCTACTTGCAAAGATTATGAGGAGAAAATCGTCGTACTAGTGGAGAAGAATGATGATCTGGAAAGGAAGCTAGGAGTATTCATGGGAGACCCCACTCTAGGAGGAGAAGACGATGAACCCAAAGAGATTCGTTCTAAGGACTACATCATCATCGACGACACAGACTCGGACCCCGACAATAGCGATGATGACTATGTTGATGAAGCTGGAGCAGACATCATGGAGTCTTCGACCGATCAATATTTCTAGTAGACCAGCACATCAGTAGTAGTATTCCACCATGTATATAGTATAGTCCGAGCACTTTTGTAACGATAGTTAGATCGATTGTATGCCCTTGCTTACTTGATTGAGTGATATGATTGTGATTGTCTCATGTGAATATGGGTAGTGTTTCGCTCACTAGACCTCATTCTATTCTATTCTCTCCCCTCTAAACCCTCAGATGCCTTCGAGACGTGACCCCGGATTTACCTTCCCACCGGAGTTCACTCAGTTGATCCAACAGCAGAATACACTGATGCAGTTGTTAGTTCAGAACCAAGGCAACAACAACAACCCACCATAACCACCAGTTGACAACTTAGCCCGCTTTCTGAGGTTGCAGCCGCCGGTGTTTTCCAGTAGCACCGAGCCGATAGTGGCAGATGATTGGCTCCGCAGGATTGGAAGGGAGTTAACCACTATAGGATGTACAGATGCTGAGAAGGTGCGTTTTGCCGCACATCAGTTGGATGGACCAGCAGCCTCATGGTGGGAGAATTACATAGTCAACATTACCGATCCAGGGATGACACTGAAGCACAGAGACTTGACCGTTTGAGGTCGGGTCGCTACAGCGAAGGAATTTCATATACAATACTTTTAGTAGGTGCAGTAGGTTGAGGGGTAGCTAATTGTGGTTTCGGTTGAGGTGAAGATACCCCGAACAAACCCCTCAAAGGATTGTTTTCCGTAGTAACAAGTGACAGTAAATTTCAGCACACTATATAAATATTTCCTTACCAAATTCCACTTACCAAAGGCGCTTCACTCCCCATAAATGGCGCCATAAAATAGCCTTGATGACCCACAAGTATAGGGGATAAATTGTAGCTATTTTCGATAAGTAAGAGTGTCGAACCCAACGAAGAGCAGAAGGAAATGACAAGTGGTTTTCAGCGAGGTAATGTCTGCAAGTGTTGAAATTGTAAGTAACAGAGTAGTTTGATAGCAAGATAATTTGTAACGAGCAATTAAAGATGATAGTAGCAAAAGTGCAGCAACGTAGCCCAATCCTTTTGAGGCAAAGGACAGGCCAAAACGGTCTCTTATGATAAGCAAAGCGTTCTTGAGGGTACACGGGAATTTCATCTAGTCACTTTCACCATGTTGGTTCGATTTGTGTTCACTACTTTGATAATTTGATATGTGGGTGGACTGGTGCTTAGGTTGATGTTCTTACTTGAACAAACCTCCTACTTATGATTAACCCTCCCACAAGCATCCGCAACTACGAGAAAAGTATTAAGAATAAATTCTAACCATAACATTAATCTTTTGGATCCAATCGGTCCATTACGAAAAAGCGCATAAACTAGGGTTTAATCTTCTGTCACTCTCGCAACCCATCATCTAATTGCTACTCCACAATGCATTCCCTTAGGCCCAAATATGGTGAAGTGTCATGTAGTTGATGTTCACATGACACCACTAAGGGAATCACAACATACATATTATCAAAATATTGAACACACATCAAGTTCACATGATTACTTGCAACATGATTTCTCCCATGACCTCAAGAACAAAAGTAACTACTCACAAATCAAAATCATGCTCAAGGTCATAGGGGTATTAAATAGTATATTGAATCTGAACATATAATCTTCCACCAAATAAACCATATAGTAATCAACTACGAGATGTAATCAACAGTACTAGTCACCCACAAGCATCAATCTATAGTTCCAGTAAAAAGATTGAACACAAGAGATGAACTAGGGTATTAGATGAGATGGTGCTGTTGAATATGTTGATGGAGATTTCCCTCCCCAAGATGGGTGAGTTGTTGGTGATGATGAGGACGATGATTTCCCCCTCCGGGAGGGAAGTTCCCCTGGCGGAATCGCTCTGCCGGAGGGCAAAAGTAATCCTGCCCAAGTTCTGCCTCGAGACGGCGGCGCTCCATCCTGAAAGGCCACTCCTTATTTTTTTTCTAGGTCAAAATGACTTATATACCAGAAGATGGGCACCAGAGGTGGGCCTGGGTGAGCACAACCCACGAGGTTGCGTCTGGGCTCCCTCGCGCGCCCAGGTTGGCTGTGCCCACCTAGTGGGGCCCCTCTAGTACCTATTTGCTCCAATATTCTTCATATATTCCATAAAAATTCTCCGTGAAGTTTCAGCTTGTTTGGAGTTGTGCAGAATTGGTAGCCTAACATAGCTTTTCCTGGTCCAGATTTCCAGTTGCCGGAATTCTCCCTCTTTGTGTATACCTTGCATATTATGAGAGAAAAGGCATTAGAATTACTCCAAAAAGCATTGTTATGGATAAAAACATCATAAATAATAGTAGGAAAACATGATGCAAAATGGACGTATCAACTCCCCCAAGCTTAGACCTCGCTTGTCCTCAAGCGAAAACTGAAATCAAAAAACATGTCCACATGCTTAGACAGAGAGGTGTCGATAAAAACAAAATACAGACATAGAAGCATCATGTTTATTATTATAACAACAACAAACTTAAAGATAAGACTCTTATCATAGAACTTTTATCATAGACTTCTCATGAACAAGTGACAATTCATTACACTATTGAAGTATAAAGCAAAAACTCAATTAGGAACCAACAAACTATGTTCTCACTGAACTTTGCAACTACAACTCATCATCTTTTCAGCAAGGGTCACGTATTGGAGCCTTTAGGCAAGTCCACATACTCAACCATCGTATAGTCTTCCATGATTGATAACACTCACCGCGTACACATGAGCAAAACATTTCAACCAGACACATGGAAATATAGGGGCTTGTAGTTTCGCCTCCCAATGTATTCACCTCAAGGGTAATTTCAACAATAATAACTCATGCTATCTATATTCAACTAGACATATGTTCCTAGATCTTTCCTCACCACATGATGCTTGCCAAAGGAGAAAAATAAAAAGGAATAGAGAGAAAACTTTTGACTCTTTGCATAAAAGTAAATACATGAAAGTAAAAGATATGCCCTTCATAGAGGGAAGCACAGGTTGCCATGCGCTTGTTTGTTTGTATGCTCAACCCCTTAGTGCAAAAGAATGTCACGTTGTATTGCCCCTTATGATAGGAACCTTTAGTATGCAGTCTGTCGCTTTTATTCTTCACCATCACAAGTTTGTACAACGCTCAATTTTCTCTTACACTAAATGATCTCACATTTTTAGAACCAATTTTTATTGCCTGTCGGCACCGATGACAACTTACTTGAGGGATCTTGCTCAATCCCTAGGTAGGTATGGTGGACTCTTGAAAATAAGATTTTGGTTTATGGGTTTTTGGATCCGCAAAAGTGCTCTTGCCCCAGTTCCACCTAGAGACGGCGACGCTCTGTCCCGAAAGTCCTCTCCTAGTTTTTTCTAGGTCAAAATGACTTGTATACCAGAAGATGGGCACCGGAGGTGGGCCTGGGTGAGCACAACCCACCAGGGCACGCCTGGGCTCCCTGGCGCGCCCAGGGTTGTACCCACCTGGTGGGCCCCCTCTTGTACTTATTTGCTCCAATATTCTTCATATATTCCATAAAAATTCTCCATGAAGTTTCAGCTTGTTTGGAGTAGTGCAGAATAGGTAGCCTGGTGTAGCTTTTCTATGTCCAGATTTCCAGCTGCCAGAATTCTCCCTCTTTGTGTATACCTTGCATATTATGAGAGAAAAGGCATTAGAATTATTCCAAAAAGCATTATTATGGATAAAACATCATAAATAATAGTAGGAAAACATGATGCAAAATGGACATATCAAGCTCCATGGAACGTTCGTGCCAAACAATGCATAGTTGTACAGTATAGTCCAGCGGAGTATGAATTGGCTTTTAGGTTGCGTGTGGATGACATGGCTGCAACATGCAGGCTGGAATTCGACAGCCTACTGCTCCGCTTCACATGGTTTGGTCACGCAAGATTTGCATGCATGCATGGCATACACGTACTTGTCGAAGGTGTGCTCGAAAAAGGGCGACCAGGTCCACTAGTCCGTGTTGGTCCATGCGCCTGGAAAATAACTAATCCCAGTCACTATAAATGTCATGTGTGCTTTCATTCCGGGCTAGTGGATGGACGCGAACGTGCCGTACAACGAACCGCACGCCAGCTCCCTAATCTCTATCGCTACTCTTATAATAATAATAATCTATCTATCTCTACTTCTCTATCTCTACTCTTATACTCTTATAAAAATAGAGTTGGTGATGATGGTGTGCCTGCCATCATGCAATATAGGCCATCCGATTTATATTTGATAGATAGGAAGGTCTATGACAATTTTGCAAAAAGATACCCACACCCCTCTCCACATTTGCAAATAAGGCCTTCCCACATTCATCCTTTTCTCTCACAAGATAAACTACTCATACAAATGCATCTTGATGTTACGTGCAACGCACGGGCATCTTGCTAGTAATAAATAATAATCTACTCTTATAAAAAACAGATTTGGTGATGAGGTTGTGCCTGCCCTCCTGCAATATACACCGTCCGATTTATATCTGACGGATAGGAAGGAAACTATGGCAATTTTGCAAAAAGATACCAACACCCCTCTCCACATTTGCAGATAAGGCCTTCCTTCGTTCATCTTCATCTCCCACGAGATAAAAAGCTCGCATAAATGCATCTTGATGTTACATGCAACACATGGGCCTCTTGCTAGTCTCAAATTATAAACAACACTGGTGTGCGCCCATAGAACATCCTTTCCGAAGAGACGAAGCCCTACAATTACCATCTCCTCTCATGTAAACCAGCTCCACAAGGGACAAGACAGTTGGTCGCCATTGCCATGGATTCGCAAGGCGGTGGTGCTTCTCGTCCTCGTCGAGGTTGGGAGACCTTGGATGATGATCATTTGGGACAAATCATAAGTCGTTCCGACTTCCTCACACCCGCAAGACTTAGCAGTACTTGCACCAAATATTTTAAGAGGGTGCGTAAATATGCGTAGGAGAAGATCATGCTAGTTGGTCTCCCATACGTCCTTGAGGATGAGGATGTTTCCTTGGGGGTCTCTCCAGCGCGGCGTGGCCGTAGTTGCAAGTTGACGCCCCTTGAGATGCCAACGTTGAGGGGCACTCGGATTTTGTCCGATGAGCAGGTAAGTGATGAGTTTGATCACGTAGTAATGCATTCTAAATACTACTTCCGTGTCCATTTCCTAATTCCCCCGCTGGCCATTGTTTCATAGGTTAGGCTTGGTGCCAGTGGAGATTGGCTTGCATATGTATGGGAGGGTACCAACATCAACTTGCACAACATCTACAATGGTGACACCGTTCCCGTAGAACTTTTGTCCAACATTGGGATCAGCCATGCAATGGCCATCGCCTGAATAGGTACGATGGAACCACGGTGAGATTGAAGAAGATAGAAATCCCAAAAGACCCGATAAGGTCGTCTGATAACCAAAATTACACTCTCATCGTGATTGCTTTCACGAACCCTGCACATGGCGGTCAAAGGTGGACCATGATGTCTGCAGTCGATTTGTTGCCGTATGAGGACGAAGATGTTCTGGTCCTTTCTAACCGCATCTTCGCGGTGAAAAACCAGGGGACTTGTTTCGTATGAGACACATCCTACAGTATACTCCCTCTCTTCTAGTTTATTTGTTTTGAATTCTTTCGTTTTATAAGTTTCAAATTAAAATTTAGAGCTCCCCATCACATGTTGAGATTACAATGTGCATTAAATCATTGCATGCATGTAGTAGTTTTTTATTGGTTATTTATATTGGTCACGCATGCATGCATTGCAAGTAACGTTTTTTACCACAATTTCTTAGGAAACTGAGTACAATAATTGAGTAGTTTTGCAAACTACCAGTGCTACACCTGAAATGGTACAAAATCAATACCACCACCACGCCCGCGTCTGACCGCCCTGGCCGACCCAAACCCCCTCCCTTGCCAGCGCGCGCTTCCCGCATGAAATGGTCAGCGTCACCCCAAAGCGTCAGTGCCGCATTAATGCCCGACTAGAGCGGAGGCGACCTCTCATCGGCGACGACTTTGAAGCAGCGCGATGGACGAGAGAGTGCCACTTCTCGGTGCATGCAACTGCTCCGCATCGAGGCTGGACACAGTGGTGGTGGTGGTAACTTAGCTGGTACATACACTCAGGAATAGTAGACATGGTGATGTGGCGGAGAATTAAAGAAGAGACAGGGGGTCATTCATGGCAATAAATATGATCATCTATGCTACTACTCTATGATACTATGCACTATAAAAGTAGTATATCATACACTAGTATCATGCACTCTACTATATTGTATATGATACTCCCCACTATGAGTAGCCTCAAATGACACCACGGCCGACCGTCATCCGTGCGCCACCCACATTATAGTTGCAACTTGTTTAGAGTAGGTTTTACTCCGGTTTGTATGAAAACTGTAATGTATCTCGTCCGGTTTATATGAAAAGTTTTCGAAATGTAATGATTTTCGTCCGGTTTCTATGAATTCCGCCTTGTTTGCATGATTATGCAGGATAAAGTCATCCCCGATCAAAATCAGATCGCCAATCATGGATGTGCATGGGGCATTTGGTCTAACTTGGAACCTTGTAGCTGACGACACCTAGTTGGGATGTACTATCATAACAAACGTTACCCATGGGACCATTGAAGGGCAACAAGGTGCCACGATCTATCACGATCGGACCATGATCATGTACCCAGGTAATCCCTTATCTCCGATCCAAGAGTAGTAGAGCCAGGAACTATCATATATCTTATTGCCATGTCATCTTATAACATTTCAGTACACGTCTCTTTGTACTCCAGGGGCAGGAGTAGTTCTTCCCTTCTTTTATTTATTGATTGGGATAGTCATCTATGCAACTTTATAATGCCAAGTTGTACAAACTATAAAGGACTTAACAATTTCAATTCCGTGTAGTACTAGTAAGGTATCCATAATCCCCTCAAACAAGACTACTCCTACTTTAATTAATGTACATGGCCCAGGTAACACTCTCAATTTTTTTGTCGTCGCCCGTGCCACAGATGGTCTATTCATTGCTTCCGTTCCTCCTCATAGAAATAAGCAATATAAAGTATTTTATTTTAATCTGTATCCCCTGCTTATGTCACCTTATTATACTGCATGGACCATCACCTTGCACGTCAGCATGTATCCAGGTTTGAGATGCCAGGTGTACCAGATGGATGGCGGCGTGTTTGACCCCCGTGATGCTACCTAGGTGCGGATGAACACCCTTGAAGAGTACTCGATTTTCATCGGAGACAACTAACCCATAGTGCAAATGATGCCACCTTCCGTGCATGACGCTGACAGCCTGCCGTTCATGAAGAACATGTGCGTTTTCATTACTCACTGATGGATTCATATCTTGAAAGCTCCTATCCCTAATCTATGCCGCTTCAATTTGGATGAGTCTCCATCATGGGGAGCCACACTAAGAAGCTGTGATGATATGGACTCCCGTTGCCCACCGTTATGGATCGTTCCTTCTATGAAGAACACGTGGGACTGGAACTACGAGACGGACATGTACCCAGGAGTGGATGTATGAACCTGAGTAATGTAGCGCGGTAAGTCAAGTAGAATGGCACAAATAGTATGAACATGCATGGCATATATGCATTTATCTCTTAATACCACTAAATGTTGTACGTGCAATGCACGGTGATGTTATGATGTACGTGCCTAAGTACTCTACTACTATATTAATTGGAGGCACATATTAGGTTTTATATTTGTTTATGTGTATGGCCCGAGACCTTCCAACTAGACATGTATTTCTCTCCGGGTCGCACTTTGTATCGTTCATATCACTAGTACTGCGTGTGGTCTCCGACCTAGAAGTGGAAGAAGTGGAGACGCTCTAACACGCTGTTCATGTCCCACTCCTTTCGCTGACGTGTGGGACATCCAGCATGTGCCATGTTTGGCACTCCTTCGCCGTAAGAGTTGAAACGCTAGTTTTCATCAAAAATAAAAAGTAAATATAAATCAGCAGTGATACTATACCACACGGTTTCCTTGCTCCTCTATATCTGAAAGAATACTTCTGTTCGCCGACATGTGGGACGTCGACCATCCTGGTCCACTAGCCATGCACGCAAAACTCCAAGGGAGAGTCACCCCAGTCGTTGCACCAATGTAATAATGACTAATGAGCCATCAAATAACAGGCCCAACTTTCCCACTGTAAAGTTGCTCGGATGAAGGAACCATCATGACTTCGTTGAATTCTGCTTCTTGAAGAAAACTACTATACCAACAATATTGCTAGCTACAGTAGTACTGTACTCCAACGGAGGCCTCCTTTGGTTCATAGGATAGAAATTTTATAGGAATATGGAAATCATAGGAAGTGAGATGACACGCATAGGATAGGAATTTTTCCATTGAGTCTAGGCTAATGTACTGGTAATTTGCTCTTAAACCTACAGTAGTAACTAGTACTGGTACATGCTCATAATTAATTAAAAAAATGTATGGGCGACATAGACACACACACTAACTACTAGTACTACTACTTCTCACATGCTAGCCAGACGCCGTCGTTCTCCTTCCTGGCTTTGTCGGTGACACCCCGTCGTGCTTGGATCTCCGCCGAGCTCTCCACGGCAGCGTGTGCGTCCTCTTCTTTCTTGCAGTGGCGGGCCTCTCTTTTCTTGAGTGCTTTCTACCTTTTCCGCTCCCTCTGTGCGGCTTTAGCCGCCGGTTGCTTTACTGCCCATTCGGCCTTGGCAGCTTCAAAGTCCACCCACGTAGGTGTGAGGTCGTGAGCGGCAATGAACTCGGCACGGCGAGATGCCATCGCTTCCCTACCATTTTGTGTGTGGTCGTGGGTGGCGAGGAACTCAGCGCGGCAGGATGCCATCGCTTCCTTACTGGTTAGTGTGTGGCGCGGTGGCATGAATGACACTTAGTGAGAGCTCTAGGGCGGAGTGGCCGGACAACCGTATAGTGCATTGGTTTGTCAAGAGCTCAAGGACGACGAAGGAAATTTGGATTCCCCTTCAATCCTGGTCATTTATTACCAAGTAAAATGCATTGGCGGTCATCGAACTTGTCTTGATAGCTCACTTTGATCATTGTACTTAAGAATACGGTCAATACGGTCATTATATATGAGATATAGTGATTATACGGTCACTAGCTCGGCGTATAGCTATGTATTTGTCTAGTTGACTAGTCAAACAGTCCACATGCGTCTCATCAGCTCGTGTTTTGTATCTATCTATCTACGCGGGCCTACCTGTTAGTGGAGAAAGAAATAAAAACCAAAATTATGCATATGTGAGGAATCAAACCACGGAGTCGTCGCTGCAACGCACACTTGTCAGCCAAATGAAAATGAAATACTTTGCGTTAAATGCACAAATCGATTTTTTATATTGTACGTGATGCACACATTAGCGCACACCCTCCAAAGACGAAAATAGCATGTATGCATGCAGACACTCGTGCTCATGTTGTCAAACCATGGTAATACATGCACATTTCCCTCTCGATCAAAGTACTACTCATGGTGCAATGCAAACGGCGAGCCCGTCACCTGCATGCCCCGGCGGTGCCTGACATTACTGTTTAGACGTTTGCTGGCGGCCTCCGCGAACACCGAGCATGTATTCACCTGGCTCAACACCAACGTCATACTCGTGCTTGGGCACTGAGCTGCTCGACATTAGCCATGGCTCTGCACACGATGCGATGACGTGACTCGGCGCCTTGCTCATGTATATCATCCATCACAACGACAATCTATAAAACAGACAAGCTAGAGAGGGTACTATGGTACCTATATATGTATCGTGAGTGACCGATCATAGTGCCACTACACACGAGTGTGTGTTTGACCGATTCATCCATTATTCGTAAGTTATGCATGGTTGTGTGGTGTCTAATGGTGGTCGTCAAAGGCTAGTCGGCGACAAGAGTGGTTGCATGGATGCCTGGTTGTCTATACGTGTCGCATACGCTTCAAAGGCTTGTCATCCATGAGTTCACATAATTTACCACCATGCCGGCGTCTGACCGCCCTGGCCTACCGAAACCCCTTCCATCGCTAGCGTGCGCTTCCCACCTAAAACGGTCACCATCGCTCCAGAACGTCAATGCCGCATTCACGCCCCACGCGACCTCTCATTGGCGCCGGCATTCCAACATCGCGATGGTCGGGAGAGTGCCACCTGCGCGGCATCCCGGTGCAAGCGACTACTCCATGTTAACTACACCACGGCCATCCGTCCATCCGCCGCCCACATTAATGACACACGGCTGCCGACGAACCTACTCCGGCACCAGCCGTCCATCTGTCTTTCACGGCTCATTGCCATTCGCCCGCTATATTAACTTCAGCCCCAGCTCCTGGTCATAGCCAAAGACCCACAGTCATTCTCCTCTAGTCCCTTCCTTCTGTCGGCACCACTCCAACGATGGCCTCCTGGCGCTCCAATGCTCTCCTAGATGTACTGTCGTAGGAGCATACGAAGGACATCGGCGGCTCCCCTTCCGGCGCACTCCAAAGCTCTCCTGGACATAGTGTCGCAGGAGAAGACGAAGGATATCGCCGGCTGCCCCCCCCCCCCCCCCCCCCCCCCCCCCCCAGCCGCCCTCCGCCACCATGACCATGAAGCCAGCACGCGTGCGCGGGTGTAGCCGGCAGCAAGGAAGAGTAGTACATGGTAGGTCGCCGCCGCTCTGGTCCCAGGAAGGCCATCACTCCTCCACTCAGTCGACGCCAAGCTTGGTGGGGTAAACATCGGTGGCCGATTAGCCGCTTGACGGCAACGTGGAGGCATAAATCTTCAGAACCTTGTGCTCCGGAGGAGGAGGTTATTGAGGCGAAGCTGGACAAAGACGAGGCGGATGAGGAGGAGGCAAAGGCAATAGCTGGAGCGTCAGTTCTCGGGGCTCATGGCCGGACATGGTGGTCGGGCGTTGGCAATCATTTAGATTAGGTTTACAGTAGGTTTTAGTGTGGTTTGTGCGAAATACGTAATGAATTTCATCTAGTTTATAGGAAAAGTTTTCAAAATGTAATGAATTTCATCCGGTTAATTTGAAATTTGCTTTGTTTGCACAAATTTTGTCTGGCTAGTTCATATAGTAGTCGAAAGGTACGCGGGTAGCATTGGATGACATCCTCTGGTATTAGTGTCCTCGGGCAGATGCCGGTGTAAATTTGTGGGTCAGCACTGGAGATGCCCTAACTATCATGCTATAATCGCTAACAGTGCTCCATTATTTCGCAAGGAACAGTTATCCCTCAATCAAAATCAGATCTGTCGTGTTTCGCACTCCTCCCACGTAAGAGTGGAGATGCTTGCTTACATAAAAATGGAGCAAGTGGACAGCACTATAACACGTCATATCACTCAAACCCACTTGGCCAAACTAGCCCGCCTAACGTGCGGGAAAGCCCCGCCCTCGTCATTTTGTTCTGGATTTCTATCGATCGATCACATGAAAATGTTACACTTTGCAAGTTCAAAAGGAAAAGGCGGCATACTTAAAGAAGGTAAAAAAACATTTGAGAGGAAATAGATAGAGAGAAAGTGAGAAAAAGTTGTAACCTTATAGCCAACCTTATACTCAACACTATGGTACATGAGGAAGGAGGGAGTTGTGCACATGCCAAGTTCACTGGGCTGCCATGTTTCACACTTCTTCGTCGTAACAGTGGAGACAATAGCTTTCATCAAAAATAAACAATGAATACTCGTTGCTCGTCCTCGATATCAGAAAGAATACTTTCATTCGCCGACATGTAGGACGTCGACCATCCTAGTCCACTTGCCATGCACAAAATTATCCTAGTCCACCCTAGTCGTAGGGTAGGCCCAACCTTTCGCACTGTAAGTTGGTCGGAGGAAGGAACCATCATGACTTCGTTGAATTCCGTTTCTTCAAGAAAACTTGTTGTACCCGCAATACTGCTACCACACGCGAAGACTGGACGGCACTGTAGCACATCATCTAACTGAAACCCACTAGGACAAACTAGCACGCCTAGGATTTCTATGTCTCTGTACTGCTATCATTTTGTGTTCTCAAAAAATATCCTTTGTCAATCTAACGATTAGGAGTAGAGAGAAATGGAGGCCTCCTTTGGTGCATAGGATAGGAATTTTTTCCATCGAGTCTAGGCTAATTTTTTCCTCCAAAATATGAAGGATTTATTCCTATCCTACATAGGAATAGGAATCCATTCCTATAAAGCAAAGGGCTTCAAAAGAATTTTTCCTTTGCAAATCCTATCCTATAGAGTTTCTACAAAATTCCTACAAACAAGAGGAGGCCAGAGGGTCTTTCTGTCTCTCTAGATCTCTCTCCATCCCACAACCCCTCTAGCACACGTACACACTCTCTCTAGCCACTCTTAAAGTACGACGTCACTACACATTCATGCTTCCAACAAAAAATTAGACATTCACGCATGTTACAAGTACATGCCAATTTTGCTGGCTGTTAATGTGAATGTATCCGTGAACCAACTCTTTGAGTTTGATGTGAATTAATGTATAATTGTGGACTATTTTCTAATAAATAGCTAAGCCTACAATTTTAGGAGTTTGGGCAATTGGCCAATCGATGACGGATCAGACCTATAAGCGTACCATGAACTCATCAGCCCCAACGTTTCTCTTCGGTGAGCGTTTGCAAGTACTATAGCTCGCATAGTAGCTAGCCTACCAACACCAAGAATCATCAAACAAGCCCTGGTGATATGATAAAAAGTTCAAACTTATATCTAGGCATGCCATATATTACATCAAAAGCTGGTGAGGATACATCTGTTTCCATAACTCAGAGAGGGTTCGCATGATTCACTATCAAACAAAAATAGCAAGTACCGCCCACACAAGGCAGTGCACTAGCCCAAAGATGGTTTGATAACATGCATCCTTCTGGTAATTAAACACAATGCAAACTACATTGAAGGATTAGTGCGACCAACAATTTCTTGTCATTGATCTCTCAGGCAATGACCATAGCACGGACAGCGGCATGGGAATCGATCTCTAGGGCAATGTCCACAGGACGGACCGCGACATCGGAATCGATCTTTGGAGCGATTTCCACAGGACGGACAGTGACATCGGAATGGATCTCTAGGGCGATGTCCACAGGACGGACCGCGACATCGAAAATGATCTCTGGGGCGTTGTCCATAGGACGGACTGCGACATCAGAATCATCAAGGACGTCCACTGGCACCTGCACAACCCTAACATATTGATACGTCTCCAACGTATCTATAATTTTGATTCTTCCATGCTATTATATTATCTGTTTTGGATGTTGATGGGCTTATTTATACACTTTTATATTATTTTTGGGACTAACCTACTAACCCAAGGCCCAGCGCAAATTTCTATTTTTTTTGCATATTTCAGTGTTTCGCAGAAAAGGAATATCAAAATGAATAAAACCTTCGGGAGAGTTATTTTTGGAACAAACGTGATCCAGGGGACTTGGAGTGGACATCAAGCAACCAACGAGGAGGCCACGAGGCAGGGGGTGTGCCCTCCACCCTCGTGGGCCCCTCGTGGCTCCACCGGCCTACTTTTTCCTCCTATATATATATTCATATACCTCAAAAACATCCAGGAGCACCACGAAACCCTATTTCCACCACCGCAACCTTCTGTACCCAAGAGATCCCATCTTGGGGCCTTTTCGGAGCTCCGCCGGAGAGGGAATCGATCACGGAGGGCCTCTACATCAACTCCATGGCCCCTCCGATGATGTGTGAGTAGTTTACCTCAAACCTTCGGGTCCATAGTTATTAGCTAGATGGCTTCTTCTCTCTTTGGATCTCAATACAATGTTCTCCTTGATCTTCTTGGAGATCTATTTGATGTAACTCTTATTTGCGGTGTGTTTGTCGAGATCCGATGAATTGTGGGTTTATGATCAAGTTTATCTATGAACAATATTTGAATCTTCTCTGAATTCTTTTATGTATGATTGGTTATCTTTGCAAGTCTCTTCGAATTATCAGTTTGGTTTGGCCTACTAGATTGATCTTTCTTACAATGGGAGAAGTGCTTAGCTTTGGGTTCAATCTTGTTGTGTCCTTTCCCAGTGATAGCAGGGGCAGCAACACACGTATTATATTGTTTCCATCAAGGATAAAAAGATGGGGTTTATATCATATTGCTTGAGTTTATCCCTCTACATCATGTCATATTGCCTAATGTGTTACTCTGTTCTTATGAACTTAATACTCTAGATTCATGCTGGATAGCGGTCGATGTGTGGAGTAATAGTAGTAGATGCAGAATCGTCTCAGTCTACTTGTCGCGGACATGATACCTATATACATGATCATGCCTAGATATTCTCGTAATTATGCACTTTTCTATCAATTGCTCGACAGTAATGTGTTCACCCACCATAATACTTATGCTATCTTGAGAGAAGCCACTAGTGAAACCTATGGCCCCTGGGTCTATTCTCCTTTATATTAATCTCATGTCAACAAGCTATTTCTATTACCATTTATTTTGCAATCTTTATTTTCCAATCTATATCATAAAAATACCAAAAATATTTATGTTATTTTTATTATGTCTATCAGATCTCACTCTCGTAAGTGACTGTGAAGGGAACCCCTTTATCGCGTTGGTTGCGAGGTTCTTATTTGTTTGTGTAGGTACGAGGGACTTGCGTGTAGTCTCCTACTGGATTGATACCTTGGTTCTCAAAAACTGAGGGAAATACTTATGCTACTTTGTTGCATCGCCCTTTCCTCTTCAAGGGAAAACTAACGCAGTGCTCAAGAGGTAGGAAGAAGGATTTCTGGCGTCGTTGCCGAGGAGATCTACGCACAAGTCAAGACATACCAAGTACCCATCACAAACTCTTATCCCTCGCATTACATTATTTGCCATTTGCCTCTCGTTTTCCTCTCCCCACTTCACCCTTGGCGTTTTATTCGCCCTCTTTTCCGCTCACCTCTTTTTCGTTCGCCTCTTTTTGTTTGCCTCTTGCTTGCTTGTGTGTTGGATTGTTTGTCACGATGGCTCAAGATAATACTAAATTGTGTGATGTTTCCAATACCAACAATAATTATTTTATTAGCACTCTGATTGCTCCTCTTACCGATGCTGAATCTTGTGAAATTAATGTTGCTTTGCTGAATCTTGTCATGAAAGATCCTTTTTCCGGCCTTCCTAGTGAAGATGCCGCTACCCATCTAAACAACTTTGTTGATTTGTGTGATATGCAAAATAAGAAAGATGTGTATAATGATATTGTTAAATTGAAGCTATTTCCATTTTTGCTTAGAGATCGTGCTAAAACTTAGTTTTCATCTTTGCCTAAAAATAGTGTCGATTCATGGAATAAGTGCAAAGATGCTTTTATCTCTAAGTATTTTCCTCCCGCTAAGATCATCTCTCTTAGAAATGATATTATGAATTTTAAGAAACTTGATCATGAACATGTTGCACAAGCTTGGGAGGGGGTGACATTAATGATACGTAATTGCCCTACACATGGTTTGAATCTTTGGATGATTATACAAAAAATTTATGCTGGATTGAATTTTTCTTCTAGAAATCTTTTAGATTCGGCAGCGGGAGGCACTTTTATGGAAATCACCTTAGGAGAAGCTACTAAACTCCTAGATAATATTATGGTTAATTATTCTCAATGGCACACTGAAAGATCTACTAGTAAAAAGGTGCATGCTATAGAAGAAATCAATGTTTTGAGTGGAAAGATGGATGAATTATGAAATTGTTAGCTAATACACTACAAAAAAAAGACACATCCGTGACATTTTGGGTCGAACGAAATTTTTTTCTGTCATACATATGACACTTCTATGACGATAATTGTGACAAAACCCGGTATCATCATAGATGTGGGGGGCTCCTACTTCTATGACAAAAAATCATGACAGAAAATGGGCTTTTCGTCCTGGGCGGGCCGAAGACGCAGCTGCATGACATTCTTTGGGCTGTCCATGATGGAAAAAACCATGGTAGAAGCGAGGGGGAGGAAAATTTTGGGGAGTTCCGGTTACGGTGGGAGGTCGGGGGCCGAGCGATGCGCGTTTATCTCGTACACGTACACGCGTGTGTGCGAGGCGTTGGCTCTAACTAAACCCGAGCAAGGCGTTGGGCTCTTACTGAACCCGAGCGATTGCACTACATGCTACGCGTTACTGAACCCAAGCGATCGATCGATGGCTGTTAACTGAACCCGATCGAGCGATTCCTTGGCTACTGCTGCTAACTGAAGCCGATCGATGGGATGAACAATGAGCGTTGGGGGGGGGGGGGGGGGATGAACAGGTGAGCGGTGGTGTTGCCTCTGGATGAACAGGACCCCGTGGTGTGGTGGAGGGCTGGATGAACAGTAGACGGTGGAGGGGTGCCCGTGGAGGGGTGGATGAACAGGACCCCGTGGTGTGGAGGGCAGGATGAATAGTAGACGATGGAGGGGTGCCCGTGGAGGGGTGGTTGAACAGGACCTCATGGTGTGGAGGGCTGGAAGAACAGTAGACGGTGGAGGGGTGGTTGAACAGTAGCCGGTGGAGTAGCACGCGGTGGAGGCTGGATGAACAGGAGCCCATGGAGGCTGGAGGAGGTCGACGGTGGATGAACAGTAGCTCGGGGAGGCTGGAGGGGGTCGACGGTGGAGATGAACAGTATCCCGTGGAGTCCCGTTTTGCGGTACGCCACACCCCTCATGATGAACAGGACCCCCGTTTCGACCATAGCGCTCCAACACAAGTCCGTTTCCTCCGTTTTGCGGTACACCACACCCCTCCCGATCAACAGGACCCCCGTTTCGACCGTAGGAGGTCCGTTTCCTCCGTTTTGCGGTACGCCACACCCCTCCCGATCAACAGGACCCCTATTTTGACCGTAGGAGGTCCGTTTCCTCCGTTTTGCGGTATGCCACACCCCTCCCGATCAATAGGACCCCCGTTTCGACTGTAGCAGGTCCGTTTCCTCCGTTGTGTGGTATGCTAGGCCTCGTTTCCATCGCCTCTTCCGTCCAAGCCCTCCCAATGAACACGACCACGCATTCCATTCCGACCCATGAACACGACGACGACGCTGTTTCTCCGTTCCAACCCAGCCATGTACACGAGCCCTCGCCGTACGTATGCGCGAGTAGGCGTTCGAGACCCCGCCCGTATGTACACATACGTGGCCGTATTTCCTTTCTTGCACCCTGGCCGTTGTACGTACATGTACATGCTACGTGCGCGCCTCTACTACAACATGTGCGTGCCTCTACTACGACACGTGCGCGTCTCTACATCCACCGGTATATATGTACGTACACGTTCGCGACCAGAATGACAACGCTACGTACGCTTCGACCAGGTGGGTCCCGACTGTCAGGCACTTCCTTGCGTGCGAAGGTGTAGCTGGTGGGTCCCAGCAGTCAGGGGGGAAACGTTTTTTTCACGAAATACGGTGGCTCGTCCGGTGGGTCCCTGCTGTCAGGTGGAGGAATCATTATTTTCCGCGTAATAAGGAGGCACTTCCTTGCTGCCACCGTGGACCCAGCTGTCAGCCTCTCCACGTATAGTCCACGTCTGATGGAAGTCGTTCCTTGACCACGTTGACCACGCCGCGCCGAGAGCACTAGGGCGGTGGACGACGGCGAGGCCTAGGAATGGGATGACGGGGAGCCGGGGAAGACATGGCAGTGGAAGCCCCCCCGCGCGCGGAGAGGAGTACGAGGGTTCACTGGTTCGGCTGCGGTGTGAGGCTGTCGTCACCGCAGGGCCTGGCCAGCGGTGGGAATAGTAGGGGGCGGCGAGGCCTCCGCGGCAGCACAACCGGCCATGGGAGGCAGGAGCATGCGGCACGACCGTCGCTGCTTTGGGCGGCTGGAGCAAGAAGACCAGAGGTTGAAGAAGCACTACGGCCGTTGGATGGACATCGTACGGTCAATGGAGCTAGAATCGTTCATATTGACTAAGTTGACAAAGCCCTTCGTCCCCATCAACTTAGTAGGCCCACAAGTCAGCCTCCCACCAAGGTGGGTCCCAGCTAGCCGGGGGAGTATTCATTTTTTTGTGCGTAAAAAGGAGGCACTTCCGGTGGGTCCGGGCTGACAACGGGGGGAACGTTTTTTTCGTGAAATACGATGGCCCGTCCGGTGGGTCCTAGCAGTCAGGGGGAAATGATTTTTTTCGCAAAATACTGGTGGCCCATCCGTTGGGTCCCTGCTGTCAGGTGGAGGAATAATTATTTTGCACGTAATAAGGGGGCACTTCCTTGCTGCGACCATGGACCCAGCTGTCAGCCTCTCCACGTACAGTCCACATCCGATGGAAGCCGTTCCTTGACCACGTTGACCACGTTGCGCTGAGCGCACCATGGCGGTGGACGACAGCGAGGCCTAGGAAGGGGACGAAGCAGAGCCGGGGAAGACGCGGCAGTGGATGCCCACGCGTAGAGGAGTACGAGGGCACTGGTTCGCTGCGGTGTGAGGGTGCCGTCGCCGTAGAGTAACAGGGGGTGTGGGTTAGTAGAGGGATGGCCTGGCCAGCGGTGGGAGTAGTAGGGGGCGATGAGGCCTCCGCCGCATCGCAGCCGGCCACGGGAGGCAGGAGCACGAGGCACGACCGACACTAGTTTGGGCGGCTGGAGCAAGAAGACCAGAGGTTGAAGAAGCACCACGGCCGTTGGATGGACATCGTACGGTCACTGGAGCTAAAATCGTGCATTATTGACTAAGTTGACAAAGCCCTCCGTCCCCGTCAACTTAGTAGGCCCACATGTCAGCCTGCCACTATACTGGGTCCCAGCTAACAGGGGGGGGGTATTCATTTTTTTGTGCATAATAAGGAGGCACTTCCTTGCGTGCGAAGATATAGCTGGTGGGTCTGAGCTGTCAGTGGCGGTAACGTTTTTTTCGCGAAATACAGAGGCCCTTTCAGTGGGTCCCTGATGTCAGGTGGAGGAATCATTATTTTGCGCTTAATAAGGAGGCATTTCCTTGCGTGCGGCCGTGGACCCAGCTGTCGGCCTCTCCACGTACAGTCCACTTCAGATGCATGTCGTTCATTGACCATGTTGACCAGGCCGCGCCGAGAGCACCAGGGTGGTGGACGACGGCGAGGCCTAGGAAGGGAACGACATGGAGGCAGGGAAGACTCGGCAGTTGTTTCCCACGCAGAGGGGAGTACGACTGTACGAGGGTTTACTGGTTCGTCTGCCATCGTCGGAGAATAACAGCAGGTGTGGGTGAGTAGAGGGATGGCTAGGCCAGCGATGGGAGTACGGTGGGGCGGTGAGGCCTGCCAGGCAGCAGAGCCAGCCGCGGGGAGGAGGGAGCAGGCAGTCCCGCTGGCGCCCGGTTGAGCGGCTGGAGCAGGAAGAGCAGAGATTGAAGAAGCACGACGGCCGTTGGATGGACATCCAACAGTCACTGCTTGTGCGTCAACCTTTTATTTAGGAAAGCCTCAAATCTGTGAAAACAGCATACAACCCATCTGCCATTATTTCTAATAATTTTTAGCCCATTTGCTAATTCTTAAGGTTTTTTTTGGAGCCCATATTCTTTTTGTTAGCATTACAGCCCAAATTGTGGCCACGGTTAAAAAATTATACGAAATTTTGCATATTTTGGTGCGGTTCGAACTGTTTTTAATCCCGAAATTTCGACTCACATTCAAACTGATTTTAAAAATAAATGTATATCAATATAAAATCCAACAAATTCTCCACGCATAAAAATTAATGTAATTTAAAATCTTGAAATGAAAAAAAGATATTTGAAACTAATTGCCGGTTTGATGTGTTTTAAAAATGTACAGCCCATTTCTCATTACTGATGGGCCATTTTCTAGGTCAGCCGAATGAAAGCTCTCCTCGTCTTGAAAGATTTGCAGCCCTACAGGCCTGACAAAGCGACTTACTTGGAAAATCACAAAAAAGTTGGGCTGTGGCCGTGGACCCAGCTGTCAGCCTCTCCACGTACTGTACTCTTCCGATGGAATTCGTTCCTTGACCACGTTGACCATGCCGCGCGGAGAGCACCACAGCGGTGGACGACGGCGAGGCCTAGGAAGGGGACGACGCGGAGCCGGGGAAGACGCGATAGTGGAAGCCCGCGCGGAGAGGAGTACGAGGGTTCACTGGTTCGGCCGCGGTGTGAGGCTGCTGTCGCCGCAGGGCCTGGCCAGCGGTGGGAATAGTAGGGGGCGGTGAGGCTTCCGCGGCAGCACAGCCGGCCACGGGAGGCAGGAGCATGCGGCACGACCGGCGCTGCTTTGGGCGGCTGGAGCAAGAAGACCAGAGGTTGAAGAAGCACTACGCCCGTTGGATGGACATCGTACGGTCACTTGAGCTAGAATCGTTCATATTTACTAAGTTGACAAAGCCCTCCGTCCCCGTCAACTTTGTTGGCTCACAAGTCATCCTCCCACTATGGTGGGTCCCAGCTAGTAGGGGGATATTCATTTTTTTGTGCGTAATAAGGAGGCACTTCCTTGCGTGCGAAGATATAGCTGGTGGGTCCGACATGTCAGCGGGTGGAACGTTTTTTTCACGAAATACAAAGGCCCTTCCGGTGGGTCCCAGCTGTCAGGTCCTCGCAAAAAAAAGGGAAAGAAAATTAAAGACTTGGGAAGGCATACAGAACAAGCTAGTGTACCAGTAAAGAGACGTTGCCGAGTTTTAGAAAAAAGAAAGACGTGCTCCTATAGCTGGTTCGAATCCAAACCTAGACTATGACTATATATGGTGCTATGCTACTCTGCAAGTAATGATACTGACATATCCAATGTTCGCTTCTCCTCTTATCTACTTACTCTGCCTAGCATCAGAAGCTCTGGCTGCAGCAACCATGTCTGCTGGCTGCTCGTCCACCTGCTCTTCAGCAGGCAACAACCAGATATGCGCCAAGTCGCAACCCGTACCATCGCCTGTGGGTCTCATCACACCCTCGCCGGCACGCGCACCGTAGCCGATTGCTCATCGCAACCCGCTGCCGTTGGCGTGGTGCCACTGCTGCAAATCACGCAGAGTCATCCGTTGCATCTCAACCACAATCTGCAACCCTGGCCGAGTCTTCTACAAATGCCTGAATCATGGGGTAATAATATGTTTAAGTGTTGTTCTACTGCTTTCAGTTGCTTATTTTTTTAATAGTTTGGTTGATGATCTACCAATTTGATTCGTGCAGAAAAGGGAAGATTCATGTGATTTGTATTTCTGGGAAGTTGCTGATGTGGGGGAATGCAACTACGCTGATTATTTGGTTAGCCGAGGAATCCCAATACCAGCAGGTTGGGGTGTTGGACAAGTAACTGCAGGAATGGCAGAAGAGGAAGATGCAGAGCAGAAGGTTAAAGATGCAGTTCCTCTGATCATGGCCAAGAAACAGCTGCTGAACGGCCTTGACAGCAATGAGGAGATGAAAGAACTTGTGAAGATAATGGGCAAAATCGATGTGCTCTGTAGGATGATTGTCTCTTTATTTGCAGTGTATGTAGCACTCATGATGTATTCAGTGGCTACAACATGAGCACTTTGCTAAAACTAGTAATGAATGAAACCTGTGTAGCAGGCTGGGCGTAGTGTTTTGAACATATAATGATTTCTATTAATGGAAATCAGGGTGTATCCCCTTTTGCTCGTATAAATAAATAAATAGCAGAGGCCCTGTCGGGTCAGCTTTGTTCTCATTCAAAGACGTCGAGAAAATTGCAGTCCAACATCAAACTCTGTCATCAAATTCAAGTTTCACCGCCAAATACGAGTACAACTAAACAACAATGTCATCATGTTTTAGTTGTCATACAATCACCAAACACAAATCAGCATACATAACAAGTGATGTTCCCACAGCAAAATACTAAACAACATGTTCATCAGGTTTCAGTTGTCATAGCAAACACAATTTCACATAGTAGATAAAAAACGTCTTCTGACAGGCAAATACGACAAAAGCAATGTAATCATCATCCGCAGCAGCAGTGTCAACATCTTCGCCATGTGTATCAGGCTGAATCGTAATTCCCCACGGTGTCATCTTCTTCTTCGTCCTCAACATCCTCGAACGTTGGCTTCTTCTTGATCAACTCTTGTATGTCCACAGCACGACAGGCAATCTTTTCGCCGGCATCATTAACGTGATGGTTCTCAAAGATATTAGGAACATCTGTGTTATCTTGTACATCAGGAGCAGTGTAAGCATCATCTTGTTGTGCAACTTCATTAAACAAATTCCTCTGCTCAAACCTTTGCAATACTCTCCAGTCATCGCTACGTGCAAATGTGTCTTCCAAGAAAAATATCTGTGTTGCTTGATTTGCCAAAATAAAAGGCTCGTTGGTCTGGTATGCCGCCTTGACATTGATGGATTTGAAATAATCATCAGCTCTGGGTTTTGCGATCCTAGAAAACAGGTTATACCAACGACAGCACAACAGAACCACACACCGATGATCCTTGAAACTGGAGATATACTGCAACTAAACAATGTCTGTTATGTTAGCATACATTTCAGTTGTCTCTTTGTCATACGTATCCGTGCTCATGATGGCACTGTTTTGTGTATTCCTGCCTTCGTCTCGTGCAAGGATGTTGTAGCGCACATCTCCAACAACGCAAGATTCATAATGTCTTACCCGAGTATGAGGACCCATTGCTAGTGAGTAAAGGGCATCATCAACTGCCTGCCCATCCTCCCGCATCTTCTTAACCTATGGTTAGAAAATAGACAAGCTGGTCATCTTATGTACTCAATGTATTAAAAAAACTGACAGTGCACTTCAAAAGCTTACATGGTTCCTGAACCATTTCACAAATCCTGCCATAACCAGTTTGTCAATGTTTCTTGGATTTTGTGCCAGTAACTCCTCTTTGTAGATGCTGCACAACATAGTGATCGCGTCAAACATCTAAATATATAATAATGCGCTGCAAGTTTGGTAGATTACGATGTATAAGCTGCAGTACTGCACTTACTTGATATAAGGTAGTATCTCAGGACAGTTATTCAACACATACCAAACCATTTTGTCCAAATCTTTAGGTTTGTCCTCTTGTCGACTCTTCCCTGTAACTCGAACAAAATAATCGAAAACATTGAGCCCGGTATTGTCTTCACCCACCTCTTTGCTAAGCTAATTAGTTGTTTCAATGTATTTTGAGCAGAATGTCAACGCTTCTGTAGCAATGTAGGCCTCTGCAATGGAACCCTCGCATCTAGCTCTGTTCCTAACATAGCCCTTGAAAGTGCCTAGCCGCCTTTCAATAGGGTACATCCAGCCATACTGTATGGACCTCTAAGTAGTGCCTCATCAGGTAGATGAACAGCCAAATGCACCATCACATCAAAGAAGGCTGGAGGATATATCTTCTCAAGGTTGCATAGGATAATTGGTATCTTGTCTCTAAGACGCTCCAAAGCATCTATCCTGATATTCCTACTGCAGAGTTCCCTGAAGAATTGTCCCAACTCTACAACTGCTCTGTATAAGTCAGGGCGGCCCAATCCTCTAAGGATAACAAGTAAAACCCTTTGAAGTAGGACGTGGTAGTCATGAGTTTTCAACCCTTGTACCTTGTTTCCATCTGCACTGACTCTCCTTTCAGGGTTGGAAGCAAATCCATGTGGGAATCTCACACGTGACAGGACCTCGCAGAATTCTTTTCTTTTTACCTTGTCCAAGACGTACACAGCTGGTGCCATATCCCGTGGTTTACCTTCATCTTGCACCTGCAAATCCTGTCTGATACCCTGGTGTGTCAAATCAATCCTAGATTTTAAGGTATCTTTAGTCTTGCCTTCAATATTAAGAAGTGTGTCGATAATGCTGTCACATATATTTTTCTCAATGTGCATCACATCAAGATTATGCAGCAGATCCAAATCTTTCCAATACTCCAAGTCCCACAAAGTGGACCTGCGGGTAAACAATAATCTCTCTTCTGCCCTGCCACGCTTCCTTTTCCCTCTACCATTATCAGGATGGTTTCCTGGTGTAATATGCCTGACCTTCTCTAATTCCACTTGTAACTCATCGGCGGTAAGCCTCTTTGGTGCATCACGATTTTCATGCTTTGCATTGAACACATGTCTTCGGTATTTTCTAGGAAGCGGCTTGTCCTTGGCAAGGAAACGGCGGTGTCCAATGTAAGTATGTAATAGATCTTGCTAAGTATTGCGTATGACAGCGGATTCCTGTCATAGCGAACACATGCATTGTAACCATGTGTCGTTCTCCCTGACATAGTGCCCAAAGCCGGATAATCATGGATGCACCAAATTATAATAGCACGCAGAAAGAAATCAGCTGATGGGCTGCTATATAGGTCTCGAGTGAGAACACCCTTCCATAGCTATTGAAGTTCCTCCACAAGAGGCTCCATGAACAAATCAAAATCCTTTCCAGGACTTTTTGGACCTGGGATGAGCAAGGCCATCATGTAGTTTGATTCTTTGGTGCAGACATTTGGAGGCATGTTGTAAGGGATAACAAGCACTGGCCACATGCTATATGTGGCGCTCTGGTGGCCAAATGGGTTAAATCCATCTGAAGCTAAGCCAAGTCTAATGTTTCTCTGGTCAGTAGCAAACTCTTTGTGTTTATCATTGAAGCTTTTCCACTCACTACCATGAGATGGATGGCTCATTACATTCTGATCTCTGTACTCCTGGTTCCTAGAATGCCACAGTACATCCTCTCTTGTTTCAGCATCATGAAACAACCTCTGCAATCTTGGTGTAATTGGAAAATGTCTCAGAACATTATGAGGAATCCTCTTCACAACATCGCCATCTTTCAATCTTGATGATTTGCATTTCGGGCATTCACTTAAGTTGGCATAATCCTTCCGGAACAGAACACAATTATTCTTACAAACATGGATCATATCATATCCAATTCCAACTGCACGAAGGAAATTCTTCATTTTACTGTAGGTGTGTGGCAGCTCAGACGCATCTGGGAAAGATTCACGGAAAGCAGCCAGCATCGCATCGAATGATTTGTTGGTCATCCGCTCAGATGTCTTCACCTGAAGAAAGGTGACCATAGCTGAGAATATTGACAGCTTATTTCCTGGGGTGACAACAACGTTGCATTATTCCAACATGCAGGCCCACCGTTTTTCTTCTGCAGGTGAAAGTTCACGGAATGCACGAGCACTTCATAGCATTGTTTCAATGTTGCTCAAACTCACTGGCTCCACCACCACCACCTCCTCCTCCTCTTCCACCTGAGCATTTGGCAGATCAAGATGGTGATCTGCTGCTTCCACGTAGTCAATAATATTGACGTTCATAGCTTCACCATGATGAACCCACCTAGTATATGTGACCGACATCCCATACAAGTGTAGATGATTTTGCACAGTTGACTGGGGTCTTGTAACTGAATTCATACAACTGCTACACGGGCAGAGCACATCTGATTTCGGACCACCGTACTCAGCTCTGATAAAGTTCATGAAGTTTTCAACCCCCTCGACATATGCAGCGGAGAATCTTCGAGAAGAAGTTATCCAAGTCCTGTCCATCTGTTAGACATACAAATTAGTTCTTCTACTAGATATTATAGGAAAAACATATATGCTTTTTTACGAAGTCCAGAAAAAAATACCTAGGTCGATGTCTAAAGCTATGGCAAGATATTTGGACGAGAAGATCTAAGTAACGAAATATATGTAAAGCTAATTCAGCAAACAGATTTGAGTGCCAAATTATGGCAGGCTATTTCAGCAGTCAATGAGGCCGAGCACACAGCCATCGAACTATCGAAGGCCATCGCAGCAACAAAGATCGAGTATAAAACGGTGTAGAGCTATTTCACCTAACAGATTGGCTACTAGACCATGGCAATCTACGTCACAATAAATATATGGCAGGATATTTTAGCAACTAATCGGCCTTGGCATGCCATCTCAGCTAAGCAGATTGAGTGTAGAACAGGGCAAGGAAGCTTCTTAAGCAGAGCATATCGACAGTAAACTACTTCGGCAAACAGTGAGATTAACAGCGTCTATCAGCTAACATTCAGCGCTACACCAACATGAACGGGGCCTCAGTCTAGAATGCGCGTACCGTGGGACAAGCTGACCGCCGTGCGTCTCCACACGAACGTCGCCAGCGGTGGTGGCAATGATCGCCGTGCGCCTCCACAAGAACATAGCCAGAGGTGGCGGCGCGGCTAGAGGACGACAGTCTACGAGAGCGTACTGTGGGAGTGAGAGGATCGCGGAACCGCGGCGCCGACGTATCGGCATGGCGGGGAGGGCGGCTTTGGCGGAGCGAATGGAGTGGAGGGGGACAGGGGGGAGGGGAGTTTGGGGAATATTATTGGCTAGTTGGCCGAAGGGAGGTTGAATCGGATTTGGGGGGAATTTTTGGGTGTTGGGGGGGGAGGATTTTCGCGCGGTGGGCGGGGGGAGTTTGGCGCATGGTCGGTTTCTCCAAGTGCAGTCCCACGTGTCAGTGAAGAGGCAAGCCGAAGCGCGTTCCGTTTGCGTGAGCCGTGTGCAGGACCGAACGTGTGTTGGGTGCAATGCGACCGTGACAGGAGTGATGTTAGTGTACCGCATTTTTTCCTTTTAAACTAGGTGCTTCGCCCCCACAAAAAAATCTGTTGCTTCCCGCGATCCATCGATACTACTACTAGTAATCCGGTAATCCCGACTAAAACGGCGCGGCCGGGTCTTTTCCCGCGCGATATGCTGGGAGGTTAGCTTAGTTGGGTTTTTTAGGGCGAGTAATGCTACACCTACGTAATCCCAGTTACGTAATTAACGTAATGTGAAACGTGTGAGCTGTTGATTGAAGATTGGAGGGAGGGAGGGGCCCACCACCATGAAAATCAGGGGAGGAGAGAGAGAGAGGCAATTTACGTTAACCCTTTCGTAGGTTCTCGTAGATGTAGAAAGATGTGTCCGATCCTGCAATATAGGCCGTCCGATCTATATCTAACGGATAGGAAAGAAACTATGACAATTTACCCACACTCCTCTCCACATTTGCAGATAAGGCTTTCCCTCGTTCATCCTTTTCTCCACAAGATCTTGATCTTCCGTGCAACGCACGGGCATCTTGCTAGTACTCCTACAATATGTATATTATTGTGAAAGTTCATATACACCGGCCGAGATTAATGGAAACACGGCAGATTTTCATTACATTTCGAACTTTTATAGGACAAAAAAATAAAAGAAACCCGACCCTAAACCTATTCTACGGCGGCGACCAACGTCCTCCATCTGTGATCTCCATGTACGGGGGCGGGGTTCAAGACCCGTGAAGTGAAGGTGCGGTCTCCGGCGAGGAAAAGTAGAACACGGGAGACGGACCGGCCAGTTGGCACACCATGCTTACTAGGGACATGGTGTTGTCTATGTATCCACACATGTATCTGAGTTTCCTATCAATACAATTCTAGCATGGATAATAAACGATTATCATGAACAAGGAAATATAATAATAACCAATTTATTATTGCCTCTAGGGCATATTTCCTACAGTCTCCCACTTGCACTAGAGTCAATAATCTAGTTCACATCGCCATGTGATTAACACTCACAGGTCACATCGCCATGTAACCAACATCCAAAGAGTTTACTAGAGTCAATAATCTAGTTCACATCACTATGTGATTAACACTCAATGAGTTCGGGGTTTGATCATGTTGCTTGTGAGAGAGGTTTTAGTCAACGGGTCTGAACCTTTCAGATCCGTGTGTGCTTTACAAATCTTTATGTCATCTCCTAGATGCAGCTACCACGCTCTATTTGGAGCCATTTCAAATAACTGTTCTACTTGGAGCTATTCTAAATTGTTGCTCCATTATACGTATCCGACATCTCTACTCAGAGCTATCCGGATAGGTGTTAAGCTTGCATCGACGTAACTCTTTACGTCGAATTCTTTATCACCTCCATAATCGAGAAAATTCCTTAGCCCACTAGTTACTAAGGATAACTTTGACCGCTGTCCTGTGATCCATTCTTGGATCACTCTTTTACCCCTTGACTGACTCATGGCAAGGCAGACTTCAGGTGCGGTACACAGCATAGCATACTGTAGAGCCTATGTCTTAAGCATAGGGGACGACCTTCGTCCTTTCTCTCTATTCTGCCGTGGTCGAGCTTTAAGTCTTAACTTCATACCTTACAACTCAGGCAAGAACTCCTTCTTTGGCTGATCCATCTTGAACACCTTCAAGATTATGTCAAGGTATGTGCTCATTTGAAAGTACCATTAAGCGTTTTGATCTATCCTTATAGATCTTGATGCTCAATGTTCAAGTAGCTTAATCCAGGCTTTCCATTGAAAAACACTTTCCAAATAACCCTATATGCTTTCCAGAAATTCTACGTCATTTCTGATCAACAATATGTCAACAACATATATTTATCAGAAATTCTATAGTGCTCCCACTCACTTCTTTGGAAATACAAGTTTCTCATAAACTTTGTATACACCCAAAATCTTTGATCATCATCAAAGCATACATTCCAACTCCGAGATGCTTACTCCAGTCCCTAGAAGGATTGCTGGAGCTTTGCATACTTATTAGCATCTTTCAGGATTGACAAAACCTTCCGGTTTGTATCACATACAACCTTTCCTCAAGAAAATCGTCGAGGAAACAATGTTTTGACATCCTATCTGCAAGATTTCATAAATAATGCAATAATCGCTAATATAATTCCAATAGACTCTTAGCATCGCTACGAGTGACAAAGTCTCATCGTAGTCAACTCCTTGAACTTGTCGGAAAACATCTTAACGACAAGTCGAGCTTTCTTAATGGTGACATTTACCATCATTGTCCGTCTTCCTTTTAAAATCCATCTATACTCAACAGCCTCACGACCATCGAGCTGTTCTGTCAAAGTCTACACTTTGTTTCCATACATGGATCCTCTCTCGGATTTTATGGCCTCGAGCCATTTATCGGAATCCGGGCCCACCATCGCTTCTCCATAGCTCGTAGGTTCATTGTTGTCTAGCAACATGACTTCCAAGACATGATTACATACCACTCTGAAGTAGTACGCATCCTTGTCATCCCATGAGGTTTGGTAGTGACTTGATCTGAAGTTTCATGATCACTATCATAAGCTTCCACTTCAATTGGTATAGGTGCCACAGGAACAACTTCCTGTGCCCTGCCACGCACTAGTTGAAGAGACGGTTCAATAACCTCATCAAGTCTCCACCATCCTCCCACTCAATTCTTTCGAGAGAAACTTTTCCTCGAGAAAGGACCCGATTCTAGAAACAATCCCTTATTGCTTTCGAATCTGAGACAGGAGGTATACCCAACTGTTTTAGGTGTCCTATGAAGATGCATTTATCCGCTTTGGGTTCGAGCTTATCAGCCTGAAACTTTTTCACATAAGCGTCGCAGCCCCAAACTTTTAAGGAATGACAACTTAGGTTTCTCTAAACCATAGTTCATACGGTGTCATCTCATCGGAATTACGTGGTGCCCTATTTAAAGTGAATGTGGTTGTCTCTAATGCCTAACCCATAAACTATCGTGGTAATTCGATAAGAGACATCATGGTATGCATCATATCCAATAGGGTGCAGTTATGATGTTCGGACACACCATCACACTATGGTGTTCCAGGCTGTATTAGTTGTGAAACAATTTCCACAATGTCTTAATTCTATGCCAAACTCGTAATTCAGATATTCATCTCTATGATCATATCATAGATATTTTATCCTCTTGTCACGACGATCTTTCAACTTCACCTTGAAATTACTTGAACCTTTCAGTAATTCAGACTCGTGATTCATCAAGTAAATATACTCAACATCTACTCAAATCATCTGTGAAGTAAGAACATAACGATATCCACTACATGCCTCAGCACTCATTGGATTGCACACATCAATATGTATTACTTCCAACAAGTTGCTTTCTAGTTCCATTTTACTGAAACCGAGGCTTTCAGTCATCTTGCCCATGTGGTATGATTTGCATGCCTCAAGTGATTCAAAATCAAGTGAGTCAAAACGGTCCATTTGCATGGCGTTTCTTCATGCATATACACCAATAGACATGGTTCGCATGTCTCAAACTTTTCAAAAATGAGTGAGCCCAAAGATCCATCAACATGGAGCTTCTTCATGCGTTTTATACCGATATGACTTACGTGGCAGTGCCACAAGTAGGTGGTACTATCATTACTATCTTTTGGCATGAACATGTGTATCACTACGATCGAGATTCAACAAACCATTCATTTTAGGTGTAAGACCATTGAAGGTATTATTCAAATAAATAGAGTAACCATTATTCTCCTTAAATGAATAACCGTATTGCGATAGACATAATCCAATCATGTCTATGCTCAACGCAAACACCAAATAACAATTATTTAGGTTTTAATACCAATCTCGATGGTGGAGGGAGCGTGCGATGCTTGATCATATCAACCTTGGAAACACTTCCAGCACATATCGTCAGCTCACCTTTAGCTAGTCTCCGTTTATTCCGTAGCTTTTATTTCGAGTTACTAACACTTACAACTGAACCGGTATCTAATACCCTGGTGCTACTAGGAGTACTAGTAAAGTACACATTAACACAATGTATATCCAATATACTTCTATCGACCTTGCCAGCCTTCTCATCTACCAAGTATCTAGGGTAATTCTGCTCCAGTGGCTGTTCCCCTTATTACAGAAGCACTCAGTCTCGGGTTTGGGTTCAACCTTGGGTTTCTTCACTAGAGCAGCAGCTGAATTGCCGTTTCATGAAGTATCCCTTTGTTCCCTTGCCCTTCTTGAAACTAGTGGTTTCACCAACCATCAACAATTGATGCTCCTTCTTGATTTCTACTTTCGCGGTGTCAAACATCGCGAATATCTCAAGGATCATCATATATGTCCCTGATATATTATAGTTCATCACGAAGCTCTAGCAGCTTGGTGGTAATGACTTCGGAGAAACATCACTTTCTCATCTGGAAGATCAACTCCCACTCGATTCAAGCGATTGTTGTACTCAGACAATCTGAGCACAAGCACAACAATTGAGCTTTTCTCCCTTAGTTTGCAGGCTAAGAAAATCGTCGAAGGTCTTATACCTCTTGACGTGGGCACGAGCCTGAAATCCCAATTTCAGCCCTCGAAACATCTCATATGTTTCGCGACGTTTCAAAACCGTCTTTGGTGCCTCAATTCTAAAGCGTTTAACTGAACTATCACGTAGTTATCAAAATGTGTATGTCAGATGTTCACAACATCCACAGACGACGTTCGAGGTTCAGCACACTGAGCGGTGCATTAAGGACATAAGCCTTCTATGAAGCAATGAGGACAATCCTCAGTTTACGGACCTAGTCCGCATAATTGCTACTACCAACTTTCAACTAAATTTTCTCTAGGAACATATCTAAACAGTAGAACTGAAGCGCGAGCTATGACATAATTTGCGAAGATCTTTTGACTACGTTCAAGATAATTAAGTTCATCTTATGAACTCCCACTCAAATAGACATCCCTCCAGTCATCTAAGTGATTACATGATCCGAGTCAACTAGGCCGTGTCCGATCATCACGTGAGACGGACTAGTCATCATCGGTGAACATCTTCATGTTGATCGTATCTACCATACGACTCATGCTCGACCTTTCGGTCTTCTGTGTTCCGAGGCCATGTCTATGCACATGCTAGGCTCGTCAAGTTAACCCTAAGTGTTTTGCATGTGTAAAACTGTCTTACACCCGTTGTATGTGAACGTAAGGATCTATCACACCCGATCATCACGTGGTGCTTCGAAACGACGAACTTTAGCAACGGTGCACAGTTAGGGGAGAACACTTCTTGAAATTTTAATGAGGGATCATCTTATTTACTACCGTCGTTCTAAGCAAATAAGATGTATAAACATGATAAACATCACATGCAATCAAATAATAGTGACATGATATGGCCAATATCATATAGCTCCTTTGATCTCCATCTTGGGGCTCCATGATCATCTATTACAAGAACATGGTCAATCTCATACATCACATATATCATTCATCACATCCTTTTGGCCATATCACATCACATAGCATACCCTGCAAAAACAAGTTAGACGTCCTCTAATTGTTGTTTGCATGTTTTACGTGGCTGCTATGGGTTTCTAGCAAGAACGTTTCTTACCTACGCAAAACCACAACGTGATATGCCAATTGCTATTTACCCTTCATAAGGACCCTTTTCATCGAATCCGATCTGACTAAAGTGGGAGAGACAGACACCCGCTAGCCACCTTATGCAACTAGTGCATGTCAGTCGGTGGAACCAGTCTCACGTAAGAGTACGTGTAAGGTCGGTCCAGGCCGCTTCATCCCACGATGCCGCCGAATCAAGATAAGACTAGTAACGGCAAGCATATTGAACAAAATCAACGCCCACAACTACTTTGTGTTCTACTCGTGCATAGAAACTACGCATAGACCTAGCTCATGATGCCACTGATGGGGAACGTAGCAGAAATTCAAAATTTTCTACGCATCACCAAGATCAATCTATGGAGTAATCTAGCAACAAGGGGGAGGAGAGTGCATCTACATACCCTTGTAGATCGCTAAGAGGAAGCATTCAAGAGAACGGGGTTGATGGAGTCGTACTCGTCGTGATCCAAATCACCGGAGATCCTAGTGCCGAACGGACGGCACCTCCGCGTTCAACACACGTACAACCCGGTGACGTCTCCCATGCCTTGATCTAGCAAGGAGAGAGGGAGAGGTTGAGGAAGACTCCATCCAGCAGCAGCACAACGGCGTGGTGGTGATGGAGGAGCGTGGCTATCTTGCAGGGCTTCGCCAAGCACCGCGAGATATGAGGAGAAAGAGAGGGAGGGCTGCACCAACAGGCAAGAGATCAAATCGCGTGTTATGGGCAGCCCTAGGCCTCACTATATATAGGGGAGAGGGAGGAGGGTGCGCCCCCTCTAGGGTTCCCACCCCTAGGGGGGGTGCAGCCCTAGATGGGAAAGGGGAGGCGGCCAAGAGGAGGTTTCCCTCCCCCCCAAGGCACCTAGGAGGTGCCTTCCCCTTGTGGGACTCTTCCCTCCTTAAAACCCTAGGCGCATGGGCCTCTTGGGGCTGGTGCCCTTGGCCCATGTAGGCCAAGGCGCACCTCCCACATCCCATGTGGCCCCCCGGGGCAGGTGGCCCCACCCGGTGGACCCCCGGGACCCTTCCGGTGGTCCCGGTACAATACCGATGACCCCGAAACTTGTCCCGATGGCCGAAACAGGATTTCCTATATATAAATCTTTACCTCCGGACCATTCCGGAACTCCTCGTGACATCCGGGATTTCATCCGGGACTCCGAACAACATTCGGTAACCACATACAAACTTCCTTTATAATCCTAGCGTCATCGAACCTTAAGTGTGTAGACCCTACGGGTTCGGGAGACATGCAGACATGACCGAGACGTTCTCCGGTCAATAACCAACAGCGGGATCTGGATACCCATGTTGGCTCCCACATGTTCCACGATGATCTCATCGGATGAACCACGATGTCAAGGACTTAATCAATCCCGTATACAATTCCCTTTGTCTATCGGTATGATACTTGCCCGAGATTCGATCGTCGGTATCCCAATACCTTGTTCAATCTTGTTACCGGCAAGTCTCTTTACTCGTTCCGTAACACATCATCCCGTGATCAACTCCTTGATCACATTGTGCACATTATGATGATGTCCTACCGAGTGGGCCCAAAGATACCTCTCCGTTTACACGGAGTGACAAATCCCAGTCTCGATTCGTGCCAACCCAACAGACACTTTCAGAGATACCCGTAGTGTACCTTTATAGCCACCCAGTTACGTTGTGACGTTTGGCACACCCAAAGCACTCCTACGGTATCCGGGAGTTGCACAATCTCATGGTCTAAGGAAATGATACTTGACATTAGAAAAGCTTTAGCATACGAACTACACGATCTTGTGCTAGGCTTAGGATTGGGTCTTGTCCATGACATCATTCTCCTAATGATGTGATCCCGTTATCAACGACATCCAATGTCCATGGTCAGGAAACCGTAACCATCTATTGATCAACGAGCTAGTCAACTAGAGGCTTACTAGGGACATGGTGTTGTCTATGTATCCACACATGTATCTGAGTTTCCTATCAATACAATTCTAGCATGGATAATAAATGATTATCATGAACAAGGAAATATAGTAATAACCAATTTATTATTGCCTCTAGGGCATATTTCCAACACTTAGGTCCTAGATGATCATGCTCACCACTCTAGCCGGATGTCTAGCTTGTATTGCTTCCAATTTGGTTAAATTGCATCTGCTTAGCTTACACATTATACCTTTGAATATGACATGCCTTTCTGTTTTTGGTACATACTAGTACATCTGTGTATTAACCATGTTCTTACATCAAACTAATGTTCTTGTGTATCCCTCATCAATCACTTATGACGAGGCAGGCAGGCAAGGGGACTACTCCTCATTTAAAGAATGCAGCGTCAGCCTCCCGACATGATTCTCAAGAAACAGAAATGCTACGTGAAGATAGTGAACGTAGCTCTATAGTTGATTACAGCATTTCCCCTACACTAGCATCGCGGGTGCTTGCTCTAACTTGGCAGTGTGATATGTGGTTGCATGTTGCATATGGTGTCTAGATTGTAATTCTTCCAATCTGGTTAAACTGCATGTGCTAGTCTGCTTAGCTTATACATTATACCTGTTAATGTGACATGCCTTCCTGTACTTAGTACATAGTACATCTGTCTATTAAGCATGTCCTTACATAAAACTACTATTTTTTTGTATCCTACATCAATCAACATGACGAGACACCTTTAGTATATGCAGTGCGATATTAGTTGCATCTTTCATATGATTTATAGCATGCGCTGCTTCTAATTTGTTGAAATTCCATTTATGATGGGACGCTTTTAACTTGGGAAAGTCATATTGGTTGCATCTTTCGTGTGGTGTCTAGCTTGCATTGCTTCGTATTTGCTGGAATGGTTTCTGCTTAGTTTACAGAAACAGTTGTGAACATGCCATGCCATCCTGTTTTTCATACATATTCCATCCTGGTATCATGTGTTTGCCTTACATCAAAGTAGTGATTTTCAGTATCATGCATGAATGAGTTCTGAAGAGACAATTTTATTGCTTTTTCGTGTTGGTTTTACTTGACAATTCAAAATCAATAAAGCGGAAGGTAGTTAGCAAGGCAGCGGATAAAGGTGCTCCTTCCGAACGGAGGGCCTCTACAGTTTCTACTCCTCCACACCCCCAAGATGATTTCCAAGACAACACATGCATAGACACTCAACAAAGTTGTGTTTATGATGAGCACGTCTCCCCTAGTGCAGCATCACCGGTGCTCCCTCTAACTTGGCACTGTTATATGTGGTTGCATGTTATGTGTGATGTCTAGCTTGTATTGCTTCTAATTTTGTTGAATTCGCCCTATAGTGAGTCGTATTACAATTCACTGGCCGTCGTTTTACAACGTCGTGACTGGGAAAACCCTGGCGTTACCCAACTTAATCGCCTTGCAGCACATCCCCCAACAATCACTTATCATAAGACACGTTTGACTTCGGAGTGTGATATAGGTTACATCTCACATTCTTTTCTAGCTTGTACTACTAATTTGTTGAAATGGCACTTATGACGAGACAGTTTTAACTTGGTAGAGTGATATTCATTGCATCTTTCATATGGTGTCTAGCTTTCATTGCTTCTAATTTGTTGAAATGCCTTATCCTTAGTTTACACATCATAAGCTGTGAATATGCAATGCTGTGAATATGCAATGGCACTAATGATGAGAGACCTCTAACATGGTAGTGTGATGTTGTTTGCATCTTGCATATGATTTATTTCTTATACTGCTTCACATTTGTTTAAACGCCATTTAGGATGAGACACTGTTAACTTGGCAGAGCGATATTTGTAGCATCTTTCATATGGTGTCTACCTTCCATTGCATTGCTTCTAATTTGGTGAAATGTCTTCTTCTTAGTTTACACATCATAGTTTTGGTTATCTCTTCCGTCCTGTTTTTCATACATATTACATCCTCCTATCATGTGGTTGTCTAACATCAAAGTTCAGTTCGTCTGCATCACGCATCAATTTGTTCTGAAGAACTAAATTGTTATTCGTTTTTCTTGTCGGCTTGACTTAACATGGCATAGAGAAAGAGGAAGAAACACAGAATGGCAGGGAGTGAGAAGCGGATGAATCCTGCAGATTTTGCTGGTACTGATGGTGCAATAGAAGGTCAAAGTCCAGCAGAAAATTCTACAAACACGGCATCCCATGCTACACGAGTTGCAAAAAAAGACAAACAGAAACAAATAGCTGCCACCAAACAAGCAGAGACAGCCCTAGTTCTTGCAACACCTACCACAGTACTACCAGCTGCACGATGTACTCGTGCGTCAACTGAGCTAGCAGCACGTTCCCAAGCTCCCTTGCCACTTGCCACTACTTCCCAAGCACTCTTGACACAAGACGAGTTGGCAATATCAGATGAACCTTGTGAGCTTCAACAGCAAGAAGGTAGTTGCTGGAGTCAAGTTACAGTTGCATGCTTCTTTATATGTAGTCTCGCAGTTTGATGTACACTAACACTTCCTATGTTTGTTGTTGGACTAGCACCTAGGCGCAAGAGGAAACAAACATCAGGGATAATGCTCGATAGGTTAACTAAATCTAGAGGAGGAAGAATGGAGATCCGTTTTGAGGCAGGTTTAAAAAGGCCACGTGATGCTACAGAGTCAGCCAAGTTAGTATCAAAGGCAGCGGTTGCTGTTAGGTGTCATGTACATATCCTCCCAACATGGATTCAGTACAGGAATGACAAAGACGAAACCCAGTTCAACACCTTCCTCGACCATTTATCTGTAAGTATGGTTATGTATGGAAACTAGTAATATCGTCTTGCTCTGTCCAATACTTTCTAGGTTGCTGATAATGAGACTCCCATAATTTTCAACAGATGAGGTTCAAGTTGGATAGCCAAGATGATGCAACCAGACAAGCTTGCACCCATGTTTTCAAGTCTGCTTTGCGACAGTATCGGTATAACATGAGGAAAACTCACTTTGAAGGCAAGGCTAACGGTGAACTTGCCCAAACATCTCCAGTGGAAAATATATCTGATGAAGATTGGAGAGGCCTCGTTAAACACTGGTCCGATCCGAAGTATCACGTACATTATATATATGTCATCAGATCACATGTTGAAGTCCTATTTACGCATGTGCCATACAAATCTATCTTCTTGTAGGTGAACTGTTCAAAGAACAAGGCCAACCGTATGAAAGTGAAATTCCAATAGACGACAGGATCCCATAGCTATATTGCACACTGCGAGGCTCTTGTAATTAGCTGCTGTTTCACTCTTTTCGCTGTACCATATTATCAGATCTATATTGACTTGTTCCAAATGCAGAGGAAAGCCCGCAAGGACCAAAAAGTACCTGAACCAAATGCTGTGGAAATCTTCAAGGACTGTCACACTAGCAAGAAGAAGGGCATGACTACACCAGTTAAAGCCGTTGTTGTAAGTCCTTAATGCTCATGCCTTTTAACTACTACTTACTCTGACTTGTGCCTTGAACTGCATGGTTTGCAGCCAATGTCTATTACTCTTTTCAATTTTATACACAATTGTCTTAGCGTATCATTGCAGCTTACAAGGTTTAAAAGAGAGGAGCGATGTTCCTTTCATCTTGACCCGTAATCTAGTTATGTGCTAGACTTGCCCACACAACGTTACAATTGTCTGTTTGTCTGTTCTCAGTTGTTTTGTGATATGAATGACGTCATACTATGCTTATCGTATTATAAACTTCGTCTCTTCATCCTTAGCCCTCAATATAATGTGAATAAATAGACAATACATTAGCGATGGTACATGGTCATATGTTTGGAACCTGGTTTTATTATGTACTTTGCAATAAAATACAACTAATATTTTACATGGGTTCACCAAAATAAGTTTTGTATATAGACCAAAGCTATTTTGTTTGGTTTTGCTGCCTCCTTAATATCTTATGTTCTAGTACTACTAATGTAAAACCTCAACTTTTCAGCGAGCTATGGAAAAAATGGTGGAACCGCCACCTTCTGAAGGTGGGGAGGCAACTATAACCACAATGTCAGCTCTTGCTGCAGTGGTCACTACCTGTCCACTAATAGTGCCAAAAGCACGTTCCTGCATAATACTGGGTTTGTTGTTAAGGCAATATCGTCCAAACTGCCTCATGATCAAGATATGCAAGCTCAAAGCAATGTTGTATCTGCGCTCCAGACACAAGTCCATTCCCTAACAGAGACCCTTTGTGAAACAAGGAGAAACATTACTCAATGTCGTCAAGATATGCATGGTTTTGAAACCAGAATATCAGACATTTTCTATGTTGTTCAGGAGCCTAGGGGAAATGAAGGCGAGGGTTATGGTGCTCCATCGGACAATACAGCATGAAAACGTAACAGTCAGGTCAAATGAACTGAGCTTCTGAACTTCTGGTGGTGCATTTATCTGCTAGACTGTTAAGTTTTATGCCAACCTTCCTTTTGTTATATAGTTGTAATTTGTTTTGGTGCGATACATAATGTATTCTTAACATGCAGCCACCGCCTGAAGAAAACAGCAAGCCATTTTTGTATAGTGTAGGGTGTTCCCTATATTTGCACTGGTGGCGATCTTTGATGCCGAGTGGATGTAATCTGTGCAATCGCCTTAATAGCCTAGCGTTAGTTTCGGCCTTATTTATTTCCTAGTCTTCTTTTTCCCTGGTTTGCTAGTGGCCACAACTACCATGGGCCATATACGGGCCGTAGGATCCATGGGTCACCTACGGGCCGTCGATAAATGGGCCTGTAATCGGTGGGCCTCGGGCCGTCGGATAAATGTGTCTACATGGGCCATAATCGGGCGTAATTGGTATCGGCCCAGCACGGTAATAGGCCGTTAACAGGCCATAGGACAGCAAAGGCTTAATTCTGTCACAGGCATAACGGGTCGTTAATGGGCCAAAATATAGGACGGACTGAAAATGGGGCAACGGGTTAACAGGCCAGAAACGAGCCGACTCTTGCCATGGGCCGATTTTAGCCCATTAGGGTAACAGGCCAGTAACGGGCCGACTCTTGCCATGGGCCGAATTTGGCCCATTAGTGGAACAGGCCAGTAACGGGCTGGAAGTAATCGAGGGCCGAAAAGGAGCCCAAGAACGTATGGGCCGTCAATAGGCCGAAAGCTAACACGGGCTGGAAACGGCTCATGTAAATCACGGGCCGTTAACGGGTATAAAGAAAATTACTGTTCATTATGGGCTAGACTCACCGTGGGCCTGTAATGGGCCGAAAGATACGAAGGCCTCATATGGGCCGAAAGACGTCGTGGGCCATACATGGGCCAAAAGTGAAATGGGCTGGTATTATATTCGACGGCCCACATGACGTTGTTGGGCCGATTTCCTTTAGGGCCTAACGGGCCGTGAGTTAACGGGCCGTCAAATGGGCTATTTGTGAAGAGACCGTTAACAGGCTTTTAATGGGCCAGCACGTTAACTTTTGACCAAGTCAAACGGGCCGGCTTTGTAAGCTAAATGGGCCACTATTGGGCCGTACCACGTGTCGACATATCATAGGCATCTATCTGACCCACTGACGATCTGACACATGTTTCGTCCAGCCAATAAGAATTTTACACGTGGAAATTTCCCATTGGTCGGGGCTGTTAACGGGTTATCGGATCCAAAACCCGACCCGATAGCTTAACGGTGTTCCGTTACGGTGGATGCCACGTGTCGGTCACCCTTGATGAAAGCACTTCTGTGACACGCGATTTATCGTCATGGAAGTGGACACTTTCGTGATGATAATTTTGGTAATGTCATGGAACACTTCTACGACAGCACAGGTACGACTATCTTGATTCTGTCATAAATTTGTCATGGATGTACATGCATGACAAAAAAGCGACCTACTGTGACAAACACGTATCATCACGGAAGTGTATTTTTTTGTAGTGATAAGAGTGTTTCTTCTGATCCTAATTATATGCCTTTGTCTACTTTGATTGAGAATAATAATGAATCTATCGATGTGAATTTTGTTGGTAGGAACAATTTTGGTAACAACGCGTATAGTGGAAACTTTAATCCTAGGCCTTATCCCAGTAATTCCTCTAATAATTACAGTAATTCCTACAACAATTCTTATGGAAATTTTATTAAGATGCCCTCTGATTTTGAATCTAATATTAAAGAATTTATTACTTCGCAAAAGAATTTCAATGCTTTGATTGAGGAAAAATTGCTTAAGATTGATGAGTTGGCTAGGAACGTTGATAGAATTTCATGTTGATTCTTTGAAACTTAGATCTATTCCTCCTAAGCATGATATCAATGAGTCTCTCAAATCCATGAGAATTTCCATTGATGAGTGCAAAGAAAGAACCGCTAGGATGCGTGCTAAGAAAGAATCCTTTATAAGAGCTTGTTCTTCTAGTTTCCATGATAATAAAGATGAAGATCTAAAAGTTATTGATGTGTCCCCTATTAAATCTTTGTTTTTCTATATGAATCTTGATAATGATGGGACTTAATATGATCCACCTTTATCTAGAAGGCGTTCCAAAAATTCGGAGTTTTTAGATCTTGATGCCAAATTTGATAAAAGTGGGATTGAAGAGATCAAAACTCTAGATGTTAATGAACCTACTATTTTGGATTTCTAGGAATTTAATTATTATAATTGCTCTTTGATAGTTTGTATTTCCTTGTTGCAACCCGTGCTAAATTCTCCTCATGCTTATAGCCAAAATAAAGCTTTTACCAAACATATTGCTGATGCTTTGATGCAATCTTATGAAGAAAAACTTGAGTTGGAAGTTTCTATCCCTAGAAAACTTTATGATGAGTGGGAACTAACTTTTAAAATTAAAATTAAAGATCATGAATGCTATGCTTTGTGTGATTTGGGTGCTAGTGTTTCCACAATTCCTAAGAATTTGTGTGATTTGTTAGGTTTCCGTGATTTTGATGATTGCTCTTTAAACTTGCACCTTGCGGATTCCACTATTAGAAAACCTATGGGAAGAATTAATGATGTTCTTATTTTTGCAAATATGAATTATATGCCCATAGATTTTATCGTTCTTGATATAGATTGCAATCCTTTATGTCCTATTATTCTTGGTAGACCTTTCCTTAGAACGATTGGTGCAATTATTGATATGAAGGAAGAAAATATTAGATTCCAATTTCCGTTAAGGAAAGGCATGGAACACTTTCCTAGAAATAAAATTAAATTACCTTATGTATCAATTATGAGATCCACTTATGGATTGCCTACCAAAGATGGCAATACCTAGATCTATCCTTGCTTTTTATGCCTAGCTTAGGGGCGTTAAACGATAGCGCTTGTTGGGAGGCAACACAATTTTATTTTTATTCCTTGATTTTTGCTCCTGTTTAGTAATAAATAATTTATCTAGCCTCTGTTTTGGTTGTGTTTTTTGTGTTTAATTAGTGTTTGTGCCAAGTGGAACCGTTGGGAAGACTTGGGGAAAGTCTTGTTAATCTTGCTGTAAAAAAACAGAAACTTTAGCACTCACGAGAACTGCTTCCATTTTTATTTGGAAAGTAATATTTAGTTAATTCTTTTTGAATATGATTAATAGATAAATTTCTCACGTCCAGAAATTTATTTTATAATTTTTGGGGTTTCATATCTTGCGCTAGCTACATATTACTACAGACTGTTCTGTTTTTGACAGATTCTGTTTTTCGTGTGTTGTTTGCTTATTTTGATGAATCTATGGCTAGTAAAATAGTTTATAAACCATAAATAAGTTGGAATACAGTAGGTTTAACAACAATATAAATAAATAATTAGTTCATTACAGTACCTTGAAGTGGTCTTTTGTTTTCTTTCGCTAACAGAGCTCACGAGATTTTCTACTTTAAGTTTTGTGTTGTGAAGTTTTCAAGTTTTGGGTAAAGATTTGATGGATTATGGAATAAGTAGTGGCAAGAGCCTAAGCTTGGGGATGCCCATGGCACCCCCAAGATAATATAAGGACACCTAAAAGCCAAAGCTTGGGGATGCCCCGGAAGGCATCCCCTCTTTCGTTTACTTCTATCGGTAACTTTACTTGGAGCTATATTTTTATGCACCACATGATATGTGTTTTGCTTGGAGCGTCTTGTATGATTTGAGTCTTTGCTTTTTAGTTTACCACAATCATCTTTGTTGTACACACCTTTTGAGAGAGACACACATGATTCAGAAATTATTAGAATAATCTATGTGCTTCACTTATATCTTTTAGAGCATGGTGGTGGATTTGTTTTATAGAAACTATTGATCTCTCATGCTTCACTTAGATTATTTTGAGAGTCTTAAATAGCATGGTAATTTCCTTAAATAATCCTAATATGCTAGGTATACAAGATTAATAATAAAATTCTCTTATGAGTGTGTTGAATACTAAGAGAAGTTTGAAACTTGATAATTGTTTTGAGATATGGAGATGGTGATATTAGAGTCATGCTAGTTGAGTAGTTGTGAATTTGAGAAATACTTGTGTTAAAGTTTGTGATTCCCGTAGCATGCACGTATGGTGAACCTTTATGTGATGAAGTCGGAGCATGATTTATTTATTGATTGTCTTCCTTATGAGTGGCGGTCGGGGACGAGCGATGGTCTTCTCCTACCAATCTATCCCCCTAGGAGCATGAACGTAATACCTTGCTTTGATAACTTGTAGATTTGTGCAATAAGTATATGAGTTCTTTATGACTAATGTTGAGTCCATGGATTGTACGCACTCTCACCCTTCCACCATTGCTAGCCTCTCTAATACCGCGCACCTTTCACTGGTATCATACACCCACCATATACCTTCCTCAAAAAAGCCACCATACCTACCTATCATGGCATTTCCATAGCCATTCCGAGATATATTGCCATGCAACTTTCCACCGTTTCGTTTACTATGACACGCTCCATCATTGTCATATTGCTTTGCATGATCATGTAGTTGACATTGTATTTGTGGCAAAGCCACCGTTCATAATTCTTTCATACATGTCACTCTTGAGTCATTGCATATCCCGGTACACCGCAGGAGGAATTCATATAGAGTCATATCTTGTTCTAAGTATCGAGTTGTAATTCTTGACTTGTAAGAAAATAAAAGTGTGATGATCATCATTATTAGAGCATTGTCCCAGTGAGGAAAGGATGATGGAGACTATGATTCCCCCACAAGTCGGGATGAGACTCCAGACAAAAAAAGAGGCCATAAAAAAGGAGAAAAATCCCAAATAAAAAAATGAGAGAAAAAAGAGAGAAGGGACAATGCTAATATCCTTTTACCACACTTGTGCTTCAAAGTAGCACCATGATCTTCATGATAGAGAGTCTCCTATGTTATCACTTTCATATACTAGTGGGAATTTTTCATTATAGAACTTGGCTTGCATATTCCAATGATGGGTTCCTCAAAATGCCCTAGGTCTTCGTGAGCAAGCAAGTTGGATGCACACCCACTTAGTGTGTTTTTGAGCTTTCATATACTTATAGCTCTAGTGCATCCGTTTCATGGCAATCCCTACTCACTCACATTGATATCTATTAATGGGCATCTCCATAGCCCATTGATACGCCTAGTTGATGTGAGACTAACTTCTCCCTTTTTGTCTTCTCCACAACCACCATTCTATTCCACCTAAAGTGCTATGTCCATGGCTCACGCTCATGTACTGCGTGAAGATTGAAAAAGTTTTGAGAATGTCAAAAGTATGAAACAATTGCTTGGCTTGTCATCGGGGTTGTGCATGATTTAAATACTTTTTGTGGTGAAGATAGAGCATAGCAAGATTATATGATTTTGTAGGGATAACTTTCTTTGGCCATGTTATTTTGAGAAGACATAATTGTGTAGTTAGTATGCTTGAAGTATTATTATTTGTATGTCAATATTGAACTTTTGTCTTGAATCTTTCAGATCTGAATATTCATAGCACAATTAAGAAGAATTACATTGAAATTATGCCAAGTAGCATTCCACATCAAAAATTCTGTTTTTATCATTTACCTACTCGAGGACGAGAAGGAATTAAGCTTGGGGATGCTTGATACGTCTCCAATGTATCTATAATTTTTGATTGCTCCATGCTATATTATCTTCTGTTTTGGACATTATTGGGCTTTATTATCCACTTATATATTATTTTTGGGACTAATCTACTAACCGGAGGCCTAGCCCAGAATTGTTGTTTTTTCTGCCTATTTTAGGGTTTCGAAGAAAAGGAATATCAAACGGAGTCCAAACGGAATGAAACCTTCGGGAACATGATTTTTGGAATGAATAAGATCCAGGAGACTAGGACCCTACATCAAGCAACTAACAGGGAGGCCACAAGGTAGGGGGCGCGCCTACCCCCCCAAGCGCACCCTCCACCCTCGTGGGCCCCCTGTTGCTCCAGCAACGTACTTCTTCCTCCTATATATACCTACGAACCCCCAAACGATCAGATACGGAGCCAAAACCCTAATTCCACCGCCGTAACTTTCTGTATCCACGAGATCCCATATTGCGGCCTGTTCTGGAGCTCCGCTGGAGGGGGCATCTATCACGGAGGGCTTCTACATCAACACCATAGCCTCTCCGATGAAGTGTGAGTAGTTTACCTCAGACCTTCGGGTCCATAGTTATTAGCTAGATGGCTTCTTCTCTCTTTTTGGATCTCAATACAAAGTTCTCCCCCTCTCTTGTGGAGATCTATTCGATGTAATCTTCTTTTGCGGTGTGTTTGTTGAGACCGATGAATTGTGGGTTTATGATCAAGTTTATCTATGAACAATATTTGAATCTTCTCTGAATTATTTTATGTATGATTGGTTATCTTTGCAAGTCTCTTCGAATTATCAGTTTGGTTTGGCCTACTAGATTGATCTTTCTTGCAATGGGAGAAGTGCTTAGCTTTGGGTTCAATCTTGCGGTGTCCTTTCCCAGTGACAGTAGGGGCAGCAAGGCATGTATTGTATTGTTGCCATTGAGGATAACAAGATGGGGTTTTCATCATATTGCATGAGTTTATCCTTCTACATCATGCCATCTTGCTTAAGGCGTTACTGTGTTCTTATGAACTTAATACTCTAGATGCATGCTGGATAGCGGTCGATGTGTGGAGTAATAGTAGTAAATGCAGGCAGGAGTCGGTCTACTTGTCTTGGACGTGATGCCTATATACATGATCATATCTAGATATTCTCATAACTATGCTCAATTCTGTCAATTGCTCAATAGTAATTTGTTCACCCACCATAAAATACTTATGCTCTTGAGAGAAGCCACTAGTGAAACCTATGGCCCCCGGGTCTATCTTCATCATATTAATCTTCGAATACTTTGCTTTTTTACTTTACTTTTACTTTAATTTGCTTATTTATCATAAAAATACCAAAAAAAAATATCTTGTCATATCTATCAGATCTCACTCTCGTAAGTGACCGTGTAGGGATTGATAACCCCTTATCACGTTGGTTGCGAGGATTTATTTTTTTTGTGTAGGTGCGAGGGACTCGCGCGTAGCCTCCTACTGGATTGATACCTTGGTTCTCAAAAACTGAGGAAAATACTTACGCTACTTTGTTGCACCACCCTTTCCTCTTCAAGGGAAAACCAACGCAAGTGCTCAAGAGGTAGCAGGTTTGCCCAACCTTGAACTCTCCGCCCCTCACGAGCCAGCCTGATGAGGCTGCTCCTGAGGAGGTCTTGTGTCGTCCGCCCTGCGAGGCTTGGCCCCTCGCGAGGATCTTGATTCCTTGTTGATGAAGATGGGTCATACAGGCCTGCTAGCAAAGCCACGCCGTGGGCAGCAGGCAGGCAAGTCTGGGGACCCCCGTTCCCAGAGCGCTAACAGTAGCCCCGGGGCCCAAGGCGTGCTCGGGCTTGGCTTCGAGGCGAAGCCAAGGGTCAAGTGTGGAGCGCCGTGGACCCAATAGCTTGCGGCCTCAGTCGACGCATGGCGGTTGATTGGACGTGGGCGTCTCCACTTCCCCATGCTGCCTCGACAACTGCCTGACGTGACAAGTCCCTGCGACATGCAAGGAAGACCATAATTACCTGTGATTGTGGGGGGGTGCCGGTTGGCCTTCTTCTGGTATAAATGGGAGGGGGCGGAGTCCCCATCGCCCATCTTTCCTCTGCCTCTCCTGCTTCTTCTTCTTCCTCGCTCCACTTCTTGCTTGTGTAGTCATGGCGCCGATACGGAGGTTCTCGGCCGCAGAGAAAGGCAAGGCTCCCCTCAACGTGCCCGAGCTGCTCCCGCCGAAGAAAAGGAGGTCTCATCGCCACGAGGTGGTCGTGAGGCCGGTGGTGTCGAGGCCTTGGTATGAGAGGCCGCCTCCTGGGTACCCGCTGCCCTTGTACGTTCACGCTGACGATTCCGGAGGGAGGAGCGGTGAGCGGTGCCGCCCGCGCCAGTGCCATGGTCGCTGTGCCGCGGAGGCGCACGCCGTCGCCCCAGGGGTCCATGCTGCAGAGTCTTAGCGTGAGTTCGTGCTGTGGGCGGCGATGCCCCCGAGCACCTGGATATGTCTCCCGCCGTTCTTCGCCGCCAAGATGCCGCCGAGGGGCTTTCGTGAACTTTGGCAGCATGCCGACTGCAACGCCCCGACGACTGGAGCGGAGAAACGAACCGTTGCCTCCGGGAAGATCGTCATGACCCGAGGCTGGGGTGAGATTGCCCGAGTCTGCCGCGCGGAGGGCGCCCTCACGATCCACTTCGAGTACGACGGCGCCTCCATGATGTTCTTCAAGGTCTTTGACGAGGAAGGCCACCGCCTAGAGTGCTGCCCCGAAGGAGGTCGCCAGGGAGACGTTGTGCCGGGCACGGGGCCCGCCACTGGTCTCGACTGCAGATCCTCTAGCGACAGCGGCGACTCCTGGTGGTCCAGCAACTCTCCTGAGCTCTTGGAGTCTCCGGAGACGAGCGATGACAGTTACGTGCCCCCGAGCTCCCGCCGAGCCCGGAGCAGGGCCGCGGCGTCCAGCCGCCGTCGCCGTCGCCGTTGATCTGGATGGGGTTGGCGCCGTCCTCACGCGGCCCACTGTTGATGATGGCGTCGGCGACACCTGGTGCGCGTAGATAGAACTCCTAGGAGTTCCTTCCCTTTGTTCCCTACAAGGAATCAAGAAACGGGCCCCGTGGGGGTGTGTAATGCGTCTGTAATGCCTTTTGTCAATATAGCCCCCGTTATGAAGGTTTGTGTGTGCATATCCTGCCGAGGCTCGGCCTCCCCTTTCCAGTCCTACGCCAGCTTGGTGCTCTACGCTGACAGGTCCCGGTCCCCAGGCAGGCTGCAGCCATCGCTGGTATGCCAGGTTGCGTGCCGTGGTCAAGGCCAGGAGGTGAGTGGCCCGAGGTCCATTAAGAGCTCCTGAGGCGCGATGCTCAGGAGGTCCCCCTTAGCGCACAAGCAGCTGTCTTAGAATGGGAAAGGAAGAAAACGTTGTCGCAGCAGGGCAATGAAGGGAGTGAGCGAGGGTCTCGTGCCACAAGCGACTGGTAGATCCAGAGCAAGAACTTATCTTTGGCTGTCTGGGGTCTGCTCCTCGGGTCGTGTCGGACTTGCTCGCCGGTCGCTGTAGTGTGGCTAGGTCTGGCCCGTGCGGGCCTCCCCCTCCCCTCCATGTCCTTCTTGGTGCTCTGCATCCTCAGGTCCCGGCCCTCGAGCGAACTCAGCCGCCGCTGGTATGCCAGGTCGCGTGCCGTGGTCAAGGCCAGGGGGTGAGGGCTTGAGAGCCAGTAAGAGCTCCTGAGGCGTGATGCTCAGGAGCCCCCCTTTTAACGCGCAAGCGAATCGCATGAGAGGAGAGAGAGTCTGTGGTACCGCCTGCTGTGGCCCTCATGAAGTTCCTGCAAGCTAGCACAAGGAAGGGCACCAGTCGCCGTGGTGATTGCTGGTTTTCTTCTAGTGTGTGAGTGGGGACTCCCTACTGCGGAGAGCCCCCGGGGCATGTACAGCCCCGCCCTGACACATGGCTTGCACGACAGGGCTAGACGAGGTGTATCTGGGCGTCATGAGTCAGCGCGGGACTCACGAGGCCCTACCTCAAGGCGGGTTGCGCCTGGTCTTGGTTCTTGTTTGCTATCCTGGTCCTGCGAAATGGTTAGACAGCGCGAAGGGTCCTGAAGAAATTAGGCCAGCGCGCGGCTCCCACGGTGGGTGACAATCAAGCAGGTGATAGTCATAGATAGATTAAGCATGTAAAGCAACCTAGCTCAGGTAAGTGCAAGGGAGATGCATGCCACCTAGTCCGAGCGGCTTGGGGATGATGCAGCCCGAGGGGCGCCCCCATCAGGGTAAGCTACATACATAAAAGGAAAGATACACGCCACAGGGACGAACCCACGCGACCTGGGAATGATGCAGCCCTGGGGGCGCTCCCAGCTGAATGAAATTTGGAAAATGTCACCTGGCTGTGTTGATGAAGGATAGTTGAGGTAGCTGAAGGCGTGCGGCGAGAGGGCTGCCCCTCATGAGCCACTGGGGCCCTGAGCCTTGGGAGGCTCTGGGGGTCCGGGGGGGTTCCTCGAGGACCGTCTTCATCTCCGTCAGCACCGCATGGTGCCTGGCCTCCTGAGCCGCCAAGATGCTCCGCAGGTTGCACTGATAGGCGGCCTCCATGCTTGGCAGACCGAAGGGCATGCGAACGTAACTGTGAGGTGGGCCCTCGTAGCGTCCCACACGCAAATCTAGAGAAGCTCCTGAGAGGCGGCCCGATTGAGCCCTGGAACGTCGATGTAGACGCGCAGCCCGGCATCTTCGCCTGGATGGGGAGTTGCGCCTGGTGAGCAGCGGCTGCCGCACATGACCCTCGCGTCTTGCAGTTCCTGAGCGGTCTTGGTGATGAACTCCTGAGCGGTGGGCACTCCTTGCCCTGTGTTCTCCTAAGGGAAACGTGCCGCGAAGCACGCCTCCAAGTGGTGCCCAAGCGCCTCCCTCGTGATGTTGGCAAAGTCTGAGGCCCTCTAAAAGAGAGCCCCTGAGCCCTGCCCGAGAGGGGCACTGGGTGCGCTTCCCTATGTGATGGAGGGAGGCGCCCCAGGCGCGGACGTCGATCCTGATGAATAACGCGTATAGAGGTAATTTAATCCTAGGCCGTTTCCTAGCAATTCCACTAATAATTATGGTAATTCCTACAGGAATTCTTATGGAAATTATAATAAGATTCCCTCTGATTTTGAATCTAATATTAAAGAATTTATTAGTTTGCAAAAGAATTTCAATGCTTTGATTGAAGAAAAATTGTCTAATATTGATGAGTTGGCTAGGAACGTGGATAGAATTTCTCTTGATGTTGATTCTTTGAAACTTAGATCTATTCCACCTAAGCATGATATCAATGAATCTCTCAAAGCTATGAGAATTTCCATTGATGAGTGCAAAGAAAGAACTGCTAGGATGCGTGCTAAAAAAGATTGCTTTGTGAAAGCGTGTTCTTCTAGTTTTGATGATAATAAGGATGAGGATTTAAAAGTGATTGATGTGTCCCCTATTAAATCTCTGTTTTGCAATATGAATCTTGATAATGATGGGACTGGAGACAAGTCAACTTTAGTTAAAAGGCATCCCAATGATTCAGAGTTTTTAGATCTTGATACAAAAATTAACAAAAGTGGGATTGGAGAGGTCAAAACTTTACATAGCAATGAACCCACTATTTTGGATTTCAAGGAATTTAATTATGATAATTGTTGTTTAATAGATTGTATTTCCTTGTTGCAATCCGTGCTAAATTCTCCGCATGCTTATAATCAAAATAAAGCTTTTACTAAACATATCGTTGATGCTTTAATGCAATCTTATGAAGAAAAGCTTGAATTGGAAGTTTCTATCCCTAGAAAACTTTATGATGAGTGGGAACCCACTATTAAAATTAAAATTAAAGATCATTAATGCTATGCTTTATGTGATTTGGGTGCTAGCGTTTCCACGATTCCAAAAACATTGTGTGTTGTGTTAGGTTTCCATGAATTTGATGATTGTTCTTTAAATTTGCATCTTGCGGATTCCACTATTAAGAAACCTATGGGAAGAATTAATGATGTTCTTATTGTTGCAAATAGGAATTATGTGCCCGTAGATTTCATTGTTCTTGACATGGATTGCAATCCTACATGTCCCATTATTCTTGGTAGACCTTTCCTTAGAACGATTGGTGCAATTATTGATATGAAAGAAGGGAATATTATATTCCAATTTCCGTTAAGGAAAGGCATGAACACTTTCCTAGAAAGAAAATTAAATTACCTTATGAATCTATTATGAGAGCCACTTATGGATTGCATACCAAAGATGATAATACCTAGATATATTCTAGTTTTTATGCCTAGCTAGGGGCGTTAAACGATAGCGCTTGTTGGGAGGCAACCAAATTTTATTTTTGTTTCTTGATTTTTGGTTCGGTTTAGTAATAAATAATTCATCTGGCCTCTGTTTAGATGTGTTTTTATGCTTTTCATTAGTGTTTGTGCCAAGTAGAACCTTTGGGAAGACTTGGGGAAAGTCTTTGCGATCTTGCTGTAAAAAACAGAAACTTTAGCGCTCACAAGATTTGCTTCCATGTTTTACTGGAGAGTGAGATTAAGTTGATTCTTTTTGTAGATGATTAATAGATAAATTCCTCACGTGTTGACAGATTCTGTTTTGGGGTTACAGAAGTATTAGAAACCTACAGAAGTATTAGAGGTTATGTATTAGAAACCTACAGAAACCTACAGAAGTATTAAGTTGATTTTTTATTTCAGAATTTTTGGGGTTACAGAAGTATTAGAAAACTACAGATTACTACGGACTGTTCTGTTTTTGACAGATTCTGTTTTTCGCGTGTTGTTTGCTTATTTTGATGAATCTATGGCTAGTATCAGAGGTTATGAACCATAGAGAAGTTGGAATACAGTAGGTTTAACACCAAATTAAATAAATAATGAGTTCATTACAGTACCTTAAGTGGTGGTTTGTTTTCTTATACTAACGGAGCTCATGAGATTTTCTATTTAAGTTTTGTGTTGTGAAGTTTTCATGTTTTGGGTAAAGATTTGATGAATTATGGAACAAGGAGTGGCAAGAGGCTAAGCTTGGGGATGCCCAAGGAACCCCAAGGTAAAATTCAAGGACAACCAAAAGACTAAGCTTGGGGATGCCCCGGAAGGCATCCCCTCTTTTGTCTTCTTCTATCCGTAACTTTACTTGAGGCTATATTTATTCACCACATGATATGTGTTTTGCTTGGAGTGTCTTGTATGATTTGAGTCTTTGCTTTTTAGTTTACCACAATCATACTTGTTGTACACACCTTTTGGGAGAGACACACATGAATTAGAATTTATTAGAATACTCTATGTCCTTCACTTATATCTTTTGAGCTAGATAATTTTGCTCTAGTGCTTCACTCATATCTTTTAGAGCACGCTGGTGGTTTATTTTATAGAAATTATTGATCTATCATTCTTCACTTATATAATTTTGAGAGTCCCTTAGAACAGCATGTTAATTTGCTTTGGTTATGAAACTAGTCCTAATATGATAGGCATCCAAGATGGGTATAATAAAAACTATCATAGAAAGTGCATTGAATACTATGAGCAGTTTGATACTTGACAATTGTTTTGACATATAAAGGTGGTGATATTAGAGTGTGCTAGTTGAGTAATTGTGAATCTCAGAAATACTTGTGTTGAAGATTGCAAGTCCCGTAGCATGCACGTATGGTAACCGTTGTGTAACAAATTTGAAACATGAGGTGTTCTTTGATTGTCTTCCTTATGTGTGGCGGTCGGGGACGAGTGATGGTCTTTTCCTACCAATCTATCCCCCTAGGAGCTTGCACGTAGTGCTTGGTTTTTGATGACTTGTAGATTTTTGCAATTAGTATGTGAGTTCTTTATGACTAATGTTGAGTCCATGGATTATACACACTCTCACCCTTCCATCATTGCTAGCCTCTTCGGTACCGTGCATTGCCCTTTCTCACCTTGAGAGTCGGTGCAAACTTCGTCGGTGCATCCAAACCCCGTGATATAATACGCTCTATCACACATAAACCTCCTTATATCTTCCTCAAAACAGCCACCATACCTACCTATTATGGCATTTCCATAGCCATTCCGAGATATATTGCCATGCAACTTTCCATCGTTTCATTTATGACACGCTTCATCATTGTCATGTTGCTTTGCATGCTCATGTAGTTGACATCGTATTTGCGGCAAAGCCACCATGCATAATTTATCATACATGTCACTCTTGATTCATTGCCCTTCCCGGTACACTGCCGGAGGCATTCATATAGAGTCATATTTTGTTCTAGTATCGAGTTGTAATCATTGATTTGTAAATAAATAGAAGTGTGATGATCATCATTAATAGAGCATTGTCCCAAATAAAAAAGGCCAAATAAAAAAAAGGCCCAAAAAAGGAAGAAAAAAGAAAAGAAATAAAAAGGGACAATGCTACTATCCCTTTTCCACACATGTGCTTCAAAGTAGCACCATAATATTTATGATAGAGAGTCTCTTGTTTTGTCACTTTCATATACTAGTGGGAATTTTTCATTATAGAACTTGGCTTGTATATTCCAACAATGGGCTTCCTCAAATGCCCTAGGTCTTGGTGAGCAAGCAAGTTTGATGCACACCCACTTAGTTTCTTTTATTGACCTTTCATACATTTATAGCTCTAGTGCATCCATTGCATGGCAATCCCTACTCCTTGCATTGACATCAATTGATGAGCATATCCCTAGTCCATTGATTAGCCTCGTCGATGTGAGACTTTCTCCTTTTTTCGTCTTCTCCACATAACCCCCTATCATTATTCTATTCCACCCATAGTGCTATATCCATGGCTCACGCTCATGTATTGTGTGAAAGTTGAAAAAAAAATTAGATTACTAAAGTATGAAAAAGTTGCTTGGCTTGTCATCGGGGTTGTGCAAGATGATAGCATTCTTGTGTGACGAAAATGGATCATGACCAAACTATATGATTTTGTAGGGATGAACTTTCTTTTGCCATGTTATTCTAAGAAGACATGATTGCTTAGTTAGTATGCTTGAAGTATTATTATTTTTATGTCAATATTAAACTTTTGTCTTGAATCTCTCGGATCTAAACATTCATGCCGCAATAAAGAAAATTACATTGAGAATTATGCTAGGTAGCATTCCACATCAAAAATTCTGTTTTTATCATTTACCTACTCGAGGACGAGCATGAATTAAGCTTGGGGATGCTTGATACGTCTCCAACGTATCTATAATTTTTGATTGGTCCATGCTATTATATTATTTGTTTTGGATGTTAATGGGCTTATTTATACACTTTTATATTATTTTTGGGACAAACCTACTAACCCAAGGCCCAGTGCAAATTGTTGTTTTTTTGCCTATTTCAGTGTTTCGCAGAAAAGGAATATCAAACAGAATCCAAACAGAATAAAACCTTCGGGAGAGTTATTTTTGGAACAAACGTGATCCAGGGAACTTGGAGTGGACATCAAGCAACCAACGAGGAGGCCACGAGGCAGGGGGCGTGCCTACCCCCTGGGCGCACCCTCCACCCTCGTGGGCCCCTCGTGGCTCCACCGATCTACTTTTTCCTCCTATATATATTCATATACCCCGAAAACATCCAGGAGCACCACAAAACCCTATTTCAACCGCCGCAACCTTCTGTACCCAAGAGATCCCATCTTGGGGCCTTTTCCGGAGCTCTGCCGAAGAGGGAATCGATCACGGAGGGCCTCTACATCAACTCCATGGCCCCTCCGATGATGTGTGAGTAGTTTACCTCAGACCTTCGGGTCCATAGTTATTATCTAGATGGCTTCTTCTCTCTCTTTGGATCTCAATACAATGTTCTCCTCGATCTTCTTGGAGATCTATTTGATGTAACTCTTTTTTGCGTTGTGTTTGTCAAGATCCGATGAATTGTGGGTTTATGATCAAGTTTATCTATGAACAATATTTGATTCTTCTCTGAAATCTTTTATGTATGATTGGTTATCTTTGCAAGTCTCTTCAAATTATCAGTTTGGTTTGGCCTACTAGATTGATCTTTCTTGCAATGGGAGAAGTGCTTAGCTTTGGGTTCAATCTTGTGGTGTCCTTTCCCAGTGACAGCAGGGGCAGCAAGGCACGTATTGTATTGTTGCCATAGAGGATAAAAACATGGGGTTTATATCATATTGCTTGAGTTTATCCCTCTACATCATGTCATATTGCCTAATGTGTTACTCTGTTCTTATGAACTTAATACTCTAGATGCATGCTGGATAGCGGTCGATGTGTGGAGTAATAGTAGTAGATGCAGAATCGTTTCGGTCTACTTGTCACGGATGTGATGCCTATATACATGATCATGCCTAGATATTCTCATAATTATGCACTTTTCTATCATTTGCTCGACAGTAATTTGTTCACCCACCGTAATACTTATGCTATCTTGAGAGAAGCCACTAGTGAAACCTATGGCCCCCGGGTCTATTCTCCTTTATATTAATATCACGTCAACAAGCTATTTCTATTACCATTTATTTTGCAATCTTTATTTTCCAATCTATATCATAAAAATACCAAAAATATCTATCTTATTATTATTATCTCTATCAGATCTCACTCCCGTAAGTGATCATGAAGGGATTGGCAACCCATTTATCGCGTTGGTTGCGAGGTTCTTATTTGTTTGTGTAGGTACGAGGGACTTGCGTGTAGTCTCCTACTGGATTGATACCTTGGTTCTCAAAAACCGAGGGAAATACTTACGCTACTTTGTTGCATCACCCTTTCCTCTTCAAGGGAAAACCAACACAGTGCTCAAGAGGTAGCATATATTAGCAAGCACATTGCAAATAATCAAAAACCACAACTATGGTAAGCCAATTTTTACCTTGTGCAACTCACCGGGGGATCCCATCCCTTCGGGGGCCATCTCCTCGATGGGGGACATCACCTTGCTAGGGAAATACTGCTTCTCAACGGCGACTATCTCCTCAAACTCATCCTTGATCCTTTCATAGGTGGCCATTAGAGTTTCTGGGGTAGGCATGGTGGGGCCCTTGTTGTTCTTCCAGCTTTCTTTGAGGAGTTCGTCCGCCAAAGTTGTCAACTCTTTGGCCAGTGCTTGTTTCTTTGAGTTCTTCATCTTAATGGGTTGTCCCTCCAACATGGCCAACTCGTTGGTCGGCGCTCGCTTCCTGGAGATCTCTGCCTTGAGTGGGTTGTCTACCGGCGAGTCTTTGCCTAGTGCTCCCGGATCCATCAACAAAGTGATAAACAAAAAGCAATCGGAAGGAAACCACAATCGCAATGAAAACGGGAAAAGAATAGGCTGTGAGAATCGGTCGGTACTTCGTGAAAATAAGATTCTTGGAATGAAAATATAGTAGCATCACTGATTCGCCCACCTTTCCTTCATCAGTACAGAAGAAAGATGGCAGAAGTGAGTAGCCTGGAGTGAGGTTTTCTTCAAGGGGAGAAAGGGCTTCAACAAGCGTTCTAGCAAAATGATGGTTGCTTTGGCCAGTCCAACTTCGAGGCCACTTCACCACTACTGGTAAAGGTGTGGGTTTTGTGATATGACGGGTCATGATGGCCACACCGGTGTGACCGGTGAGTCTCGACTATAGCACCTCGCAGAGATTTGGTGGATGGCACGCGGGCCTGGATGCTTGATATCCCGCATGTAATAGAGCGGCTAGTCACATACAGTAGTAGTTTGGATGGCAGACGAGGAGCTCCATCCTGGTTTATTGGTCCCTATGATAATCTGTGCGAAATTTTGACTATAAATTTAACTAACAAATGTTCATGCATGTCACAAAAATTACATCATTGAAAACTATGTTCAAATATGACTCCAAGGATATAATTTTTGTTAACATGCTATTGTAGGGTGAACCCATAAGATGGATCTTTTCACACTTGGAGGGGAAAAGGCAAATGAACACCAAGAATACAAAGAGGAAGTCACTCCAACAATACCCAATTACACATCCACTAGAATAGCAAACACAAGATCCACAAGTTCACAAACACAATCAAAGGAAAGATATAATGATAGAATTCTTCTCACTCCTAAGAGATGAGGTCTTGAAGGTAGTCTTCTCCTTGTGGAGGGCTTTTAAATTCACAAGGATTCCCCTAACGGGGTCTTGATCCACAAGAGGGAAGGTAGAAGGAGCAAATCTCACAAATATCCCATCTAATACTTTGATATCCCTAAACACGGTCCTAGGTACGACTTATATAGCCTTGGGTCGAAGTAGATGGAAGGAAGGGTGCTACCTCTTGAGCTTGCATTGGGTGATGTAGCACAGTAGCATAAGTATTTCCCTCAGTTTTGAGAACCAAGTTATCAATCCAGTAGGAGACAACCCAACAAGCCACCGAATACCTGCACAAACAAACACCAACTCGCAACCAACGCGACAAAGGGGTTGTCAATCCCTTCATGGTTATTCGCAAAGCGAGATCTGATAGAGATGTATAAACGGTAAAGTAGTATTTTTGGTATTTTTGGTTTATAGAACGGAAGGTAAAAGATTGCAAAAGAAAGTAAATAGGAAACTGGAATTGTAGATCGAAAACTTATATGATGGAAAATAGACCCGAGGGCCATAGGTTTCACTAGAGGCTTCTCGCAAGATAGAAGATATTACGGTGGGTGAACAAATTACTGCCGAGCAATTGATAGAAAAGCGCAGAGTTATGACGATATCTAAGGCAATGATCATGAATATAGGCATCACGTCCGTGTCAAGTAGACCGAAACAATACAACATCTACTACTATTACTCCACACAACGACCGCTATCCAGCATACATCTAGAGTATTAAGTTCATAAAGAACAGAGTAACGCCTTAAGCAAGATGACATGATGTAGAGGAATTAACTCAAGCAATATGATGAAAACCCCATCCTTTTATCCTCGATGGCAACAATACAATACGTGTCGGTTCCCCTTCTATCACTAGGATCGAGCACCGCAAGATTGAACCCAAAGCTAAGCACTTCTCCCATTGCAAGAAAAACCAATCTAGTTGGCGAAACCAAACCGATAGTTCGAAGAAACTTGCAAAGATATCAAATCATGCATAAAAGAATTCAGAGGAGATTCCAATAATATTCTTAGATAAGCTGATCATAAATCCACAATTCATCAGATCTCGGCAAACACACCGCAAAAGAGTATTACATCGAATAGATCTCTAAGAACATCGAGGAGAACATGGTATTGAGAATCGAAGAGAGAGAAGAAGCCATCTAGCTACTAGCCAGGGACCCGTAGGTCTAAGGTAAACTACTCACGCTTCATCGGAGAGGCAATGGTGTTGATGTAGAAGCCCTCCATGATCGAATCCCCCTTCGGCGGGATGCCGGAAAAGGCCCCAAGATGGGATCTCATGGGTACAGAAGGTTGCGGCGGTGGAAAAGTGGTTTCGTGGCTCCCCTGGAAGTTTTCAGGGTATCAGAGTATATATAGAAGGAAGATCTAGGTCAGGAGGCCAACAAGGGACCCACAAGGTTGGGGGGTATGCCCTCCATCCTTGTGGCCGCCCGGTGGCTCTTCTGACTTGAACTCCAAGTCTCCTGGGTGTATTCTGGTCCAAGAAAAATCATCGCGAAAGTTTTATTCCGTTTGGTATTCCTTTTCTACGAAACTCTAAAACAAGGAAAAACAAAAACTGGCACTAGGCTCTAGGTTAATAGGTTAATCCCAAAAATCATATAAAATAGCATATTAATGCATATAAAACATCCAAAATAGATAATATAATAGCATGAAACAATAAAAAATTATAGATACGTTGGAGATGTATCAAGCATCCCCAAGCTTAATTCCTGCTCGTCCCCGAGTAGGTAACTAATAAAAACAGAATTTATGATGTGGAATGCTACCTAACATATTTATCCATGTAATTCTCTTTATTGTGGCATGAATGTTCAGATCCGTAAGATTCAAAACAAAAGTTTAATATTGACATAAAAACAATAATACTTCAATCATACTAACAAAATAATCATGTCTTCTCAAAATAACATGGCCAAAGAAAGGTTATCCCTACAAAATCATATAGTCTGGCTATGCTCCATCTTCATCACACAAATTATTCATAGTTTTGACGTTCTCAAACCTTTTCAACTTTCACGCAATAGATGAGCGTGAGCCATGGACGTATCACTATAGGTGGAATAGACGGTGGTTGTGGAGAAGACTAAAAAGAAGGAGATAGTGTCACATCAACTAGGCGTATCAACGGGCTATGGAGATGCCCATTAATAGACATCAATGCGAGTGAGTAGGGATTGCCATACAATGGATGCACTAGACATATAAGTTTATTAAAGCTCAAAAAGAAAACTAAGTGGGTGTGCATCCAACTTGCTTGCTCATGAAGACCTAGGGAGTTTGAGGAAGCCTATCGTTGGAATATACAAACCAAGTTCTATAATGAAAAAATTCCACTAGTATATGAAAGTGACAACATAGGTGAGGGAGTCCTAGATTAGGGGTCTCCGGACAGCCGGATTATATTCTTTGGACGGACTGTTGGACTATGAAGATACAAGATTGAAGACTTCGTCTCGTGTCCGGATGGGACTCTACTTGGCGTGGAAGGCAAGCTAGACAATACGGATATGGGTATCCCCTCCTTTGTAACCGACCTTGTGTAACCCTAACCCACTCCGGTGTCTATATAAACCAAAGGGTTTTAGTCCGTAGGACAACAACCATAACATACAATCATACCATAGGCTAGCTTCTAGGGTTTAGCCTCTCCGATCTCGTGGTAGATCTACTCTTGTACTATCCATATCATCAATATTAATCAAGCAGGACGTAGGGTTTTACCTCCATCAAGAGGGCCCGAACTTGGGTAAAACATCATGTCCCCTGCCTCCTGTTACCATCCGGCCTAGACGCACAGTTCGGGACCCCCTACCCGAGATCCGCCGGTTTTGACACCGACATTGGTGCTTTCATTGAGAGTTCCGCTGTGTCGTCGCCACCAAGAAGGATGCCTCATCTCGTCTTTAAAGACAGCACTGTTGCTGAGGGAGCTTTGGCTATCGGCCAAACTCTCTGGCTAGGTGGTTTTCTTATGACAGCCTATTCGGCCGCTGCGCCAACGATGACTTCTCGGATCATCGAAAGTAATCTTCACGTCAACTCAGAACTCGCCGAGCAGTTAGATCCAATGGAGCTCTCTTCCCTGAACGAGCTCTTGGATCGCATCGCCGCCCTGGGAGTCGCTACAGACTACGATCAGATTGGGCCTAAACTCGGTCTGAGAGTGATCAACTCTCCCCAGGTCACCCATCACGTTGCAGTGGTGGAGGAACAATGCGGCAACCCTTCATCTATCTTAAGGACTAGCTATGTCCGGATTCCCAATCCCTCCAAGCCGGATACCCGCAGAGGGGAGGACGTCACTCAAGACCTGGACCTAGAGTCAGGCAGCGGGCTAGATTTATTGGAAAACATTCAAGAATCCAAACTTCCGAGTTCGGAAACTCCTTGGCCCCGGAGTCTCAGATTGGGCGAGGGTTCGGGTTCAATTCCACCCACCCACCCAAACATAAGCGATCTATCCCAAATTAGGCAAGAGCCCGAAGAAACAGTACACCATTACTGGGCCAGATTCCTCCTGGTCATGAACAGGATAAAGGACTGTCGCGAGGAAGACGCGATTTCATTCTTCTGCAATAATTGCACGGACAAGGGAATCCTCAACGCCTTAAGTCGCCGCGAAATTACATGCTTTGCCGACTTGGTGTCCATAGTACGAAAGTACTGTGCAATGGAAAATGCCTGGAAAACCAAAATAAAATTTTGGGATAATCCGGCCCTGAATACAAACCCAGTCCGAAATAAAAGGGTGCATTATCACAATACACCCGGGTTAACTACCAACAAGCAAAAGCCCTCTACGGGGCAAGGAACCGTACTGGAGGGATGGCTCAACGGACCCTGCAAAATTCACAGTACAGCGGATGCAATACCAACGCACAGCCTTAGAGCATGTTGGATACTCCAGCAGGTGGCCAAAAGTGGTGAGGATCTACTCCTCCCAAATACCATAGAGCACCATCCTGTGGACAACAATACGGTGTTAACGGTCTTTGAGACCTTCGCGTCAAATAATAGACGCAAGCGAACACTCCGCAGCATGGCCGAAATCTGCCACGTAGCAGAAATAAATCCTTGGAGTGACACGGCTATTACCTTCAATGCCAGTGACGAACCTAAATTCCGAACAGCCCGAGCACCAGCCGCACTGGTCCTCAGTCCAATCGTGGACGGCTTTCGACTCACCAAGGTACTCATGGATGGCGGCAGCGGATTAAACCTCATCTATGAGGAAACTCTTCAAAAGATGGAAATAGACTGGAGCCGCATTGAGCACAGTAGCACAACCTGTAGAGGAATCATCCCCAGTCGGGAAGCACGCTGTGCTGGGAAAATCACACTAGATGTGGTATTCGGCACGCCGGATAATTACAGGTCCGAAGAAATTACATTCCAAGTGGCCCCGTTCAGCAGCGGATACCACGCTCTATTTGGGCGGGAGGCGTTTACAATCTTCCAATCCATACCCCATTACGGGTACATGAAGCTCAAAATGCCCGGGCCCAACGGAATCACCACTCTTGCTAGTGATACGGACATAGCACTCCGCGCCGAAAATAAGACAGCCGCACTGGCCCTCGAGGCACTATCCGAAGCCCTAGCGGCCGAGGAACTAACTGCGCTGCGCTCCACGGTGAATAGGGACGACGTGATACTCGATAAAAGATCCAAGTCCACCTCCTTTAAACCGGCGGACGAAATAGTCAAATTCCAAGTCCATCCAACGGACCCTACAAAAACAGCTTCCATCGGGGCACAATTAAACCCTGATGTCGACGCCGCACTGCGAGAGTTCCTATGCGAGAACTAGGACATTTTTGCCTGGCACCCTTCAGACATGCCAGGAATCCCACACAGGTTGGCCGAGCACAGCCTAAATATCCTAATAGGATTCAAGCCAGTCAAGCAGGCTCTTCGGCGTTTCTCCGAGCCTAAGAGACAAGCCATGGGAGAGGAACTAGCCAAGCTATTGGAGGCCGGATTCATCAGAGACATAAAACATCTGGACTGGCTAGCTAACCTGGTGATGGTACCAAAGAAGGACAAATCCTGGCGCTTGTGCGTCGATTTTAAGGACCTTAACAAGGCCTGCCCAAAGGACCCCTTCCCCCTCCCCCGCATCGATCAGATCATCGACGGCACTGCAGGACACGATTCATTGTCTTTACTCGACGCATACTCCGGCTACCATCAAATTAAAATGGCAGAGCCAGACCAAGCCGCAACGGCATTCATCACACCATACGGCCCATTCTGCTTCAACACAATGCCCTTCGGGCTAAAAAACGCCAGCGCAACATATCAGCGCATGATTCAGACATGTCTGGCAAACCAGATCGGCAAAACAGTGGAGGCATACGTAGATGACGTGGTCGTCAAAACCAAGCATGTCGAATCTCTAGTAGACGACTTGAGGCTCACATTCGATAACCTCCAAACATATGACATCAAGGTCAATCCGGAAAAATGCGTTTTTGGCGTACCAGCCGGAAAGCTCCTGGGATTCATCGCCTCCAGTAGAGGTATTGAAGCTAATCCAGCCAAAATCCGAGCGTTGTCATAGTTGGCTACCCCAACAGACCTCAAACAAATACAAAAATTGACCGGATGCATGGCGGCTCTAAGCCGCTTCATCTCCCACTTGGGAGAAAAGGCATTACCCCTTTATCGCCTCCTCCGGCGCACCGAACACTTCGAGTGGACGGATGCCGCCACGGCCGGACTCAACGAAATAAAAGCCATATTGGCAACAAACCCAGTCCTGGCCGCGCCAAACATTGGCGAACCAATGCTATTATACATTGCGGCAACTCATCAAGTAGTAAGCGCAGTGCTCGTCGTCGAGCGAGAAGTGGACGGACACAAATTCCCCCTTCAAAAGCCGGTTTACTATGTGTCCACTGTCCTTACTCCATGCAAATCACGGTACCCGCATTATCAAAAGATAGCGTACGCGGTATCTATGGCATCCCGGAAGCTGCGACACTACTTTCAAGAGTGTTCGATAACGGTAGCCTCGGAAGTACCACTCAACGATATTATAAACAATCGCGACGCGACGGGCCGGATTGCCAAATGGGCCATTGAGCTCCTCCCGTTCGACATAACTTACAAGCCACAGCGAGCTATTAAGTCGCAAGTTTTGGCTGACTTCGTCGCCGAGTGGACGGAAGCTGAACTCCCTAGGGAGTACGGCACATATTCAAACTGGATCATGCACTTCGACGGCTCCAAAATGTTGGCTGGTCTGGGGGCTGGCGTTGTTTTGACGTCCCCAACAAGAGATACAGTTCAATACATACTACAGATAATGTATACGGACTCCAACAACGCAGCCGAATATGAGGCCCTTCTACATGGTCTCCGGATGGCAGTATCCATGGGCATTCAACGCCTAGGGGTGCGCGGGGATTCGAACCTCGCAATATCACAAATAAATGGAGACTTTGATGCCAAGGATCCGAAAATGGCAGCTTATCGCAATGCCGTCCTAAAAATGTCAGCTCGGTTCGAGGGGCTCGAATTTCACCACATGGCTCGGGAAAACAATCAGGCGGCGGATATCCTCGCCCGCATCGGCGCAAAACGCGACGCGGTCCCTCCCAACATATTTCTGGAAAGGCTCTTCAAGCCATCCGTAGCATGGGAAGGGGACACCGGTAACAACAGTCCGGACCCGGCCAAAATACCCGATACCGAACTCTCTGACACAATCGGAGGCTCCGCCACCGAAATAACACATTCAGCCCACGAAATAATGGCCACTATTGCCCTGTGGACAGAACCATTCCTGGCCTACCTAACTAGACAGGAACTTTCGGAAAGACCAAAATGAGGCACGCTGCATAGTGCGGCGATCCAAGGCCTACAGGGTCCATGAGGGAGAATTGTACAAGAAAAGCACTACCGGAGTCCTTCAAAGGTGCATCTCCGAAGAGGAAGGGCGGAACCTTTTGTGAGAAATTCATGCCGGACTCGGTGGTCATCACGCTGCAGCCCGGGCTCTTGTAAGCAAGGCCTTCCACACAAGATTCTATTGGCCAACGACCCGGGCAGATGCACATGACTTGGTCCAACGTTGCGCCGGTTGCCAGCTCTTTGCAAATCAAAGCCACATGCCACCCACCGCCCTCCAAACAATCCCCATTACATGGCCCTTCGTGGTCTGGGGGCTTGAAATGGTTGGACCCCTTAAAGGGGGAACCCACAAGAAAAAATACTTATTGGTCATGGTGGATAAATTCACCAAATGGATAGAGGCTAAACCGGTTAAAACAGCCGAATCCGGACCGGTGATAGATTTCATATCCGGGGTTGTACACCGTTACAGCGTCCCCCACAACATCATCACTGATAATGGCACGAACTTCACGGCCGACGAGGTAAAACTCTGGTGCAGCAAAATGGGCATCAAGCTCGATTATGCTTCAGTCTATCACCCACAAACCAATGGTCAAGTCGAACGAGCAAACGGTCTCATAATGAGCGGCATTAAACCTAGATTAGTGCGTTCCTTAACGGAGTCTGACACGCACTGGGTAGAGGAGCTCGACTCCGTACTCTGGGGGCTGTGGACCACGCCGAATCGTAGTACCGGATATACACCGTTTTTATGGTGTACGACGCAGAGGCAGTCTTACCCTGTGACATAATTCATGACTCACCTCGAGTGCGCATGTACGAAGAAAGAGAAGCTGAGCTCGATCGGCAGGACAGTCTGGACACCTTGGAGGAAGAGCGCGACGTAGCCAAAGACCGTTCCGCATTTTACCAGCAACAGGCTCGCAGATACCAAAGCAGAGAAGTACGTGCCAAAACTTATAACGTTGGCAAACTAGTTCTATGACTGTCGGATAAGAAAAAGAACAAGCTCGAGTCCAAATGGGAAGGTCCCTTCATTATCGACCAAGTTCTGACCGGTGGAGCGTACCGACTGCGGGATGCATCGACTAGTCGACTCGAGCCGAACCCATGGAACGCAGCCAGGCTTCGAAGATTCTATGCCTAGCACCGGACTCTATGTTAGTCCCCTCCCTTTGTCCATTTTCTGCATATGCATCATCTGTCTTGTTTCCCTTTCTTTCTTTTTCTTATTACTTCTCTAGGCCTTCAAGGGTCACCTTGTGCCTCACTTGTACATTACAGATGCGCTAGCCGCACTCTCCATACCTGGGGGCTTCTTTGACAGAAGCTTAAATTATTTACCTGGGCCTCACGCCCAACACATGTGTTATACTTCCGCATGTACCTTTTTTCACCATTATATGCATCGATATGACTTAAGTTTTGGCCAAGCTGGGTTGCCTGGCTCTTGTATTTATGCCCTATGTTCCCGTTAATTCGGCTAGGGCATAAGGGGAGCACCTCTACGATTGTTACCGCCAGGTCAGCCGGATGTGTACCTCAGACTGGGTGAAGCTGAAAGCTAGCGTTCTTAAGGGAATATTCGGTCGGTGAACAAAAGATGACTTTTATTTATTATCCATATCTGCCCCCAGATGCTTTTTCTGCGCTTATTATCGCAGTCTGGACATGCACTTTAGGGCATGCTTACCCAGGGAAAGGAACCCTTAACGGAACTATTCTCCCTGGAAGATGTTTCTTACTACCCATGTAATATAACATAACTAGTTGGGCACTTTTCTGATAAAGCACTAATGACCCCTACGCCTGGTCTCCATGCATGCCCCGGTTCTTACATAACCGAGAGGGTATTTGGATACACTCCGGACTGTCGGGTCCCGAGGTCGAAGCGAAAAGGTCCGCCACGACAAACGATCTACAATCCGACTAGAAGGCATTATATATGTCACTTTAAATTACATAGTCAATTTGACTGGTTGAATTCCTCTTCAATACCATCCAATAGGCTGTCTAGTCTACAGTCCTGTTGGGAATACTTTGCGGCCAATTCTACTTGGCCGTACACTAAGCTCACAGGGATCTCCTTCTCATCGGGCCCCACAGGTCCGACTTCGACCATGTGGTTCGGGTCAGCCTTCGTGTACCGCGTCTTCACCATTGCCTAGGCTTCTCTGGCGCCCTGACGGCAGGCCGATATCTTCCATAATCGGAAGCGCCACTGCGCTCCCTTCAGCTTTTCTGCAAGCTCTCCAAGGCCTTCGTGTATGGCCTTGGAAGGCCACAAGGCATGGGCGACGCCTGGCATCACCTGCCGAACTCGTTCGTGCAGCTGTGAGAGCTCGGGAAGAAGGTCACCCGTTGAACCGGGCATTCCCTCGGCAGGACGACCTGTTAGCATACCTACAGACATAAATCTGTCAGCCAGCTTCCTCGCCGAACTCTTTTTCAAAGTTCATTCAAGCACTTACTAAATATGCCGCGCCGAAGCCGCCGATTCTCCTTAATAGAGTCCGACAGTTGGGCACGAACATCTTTTAGTTCCACGCCCAGCTTGGTGTTGGCATCTAGGAGATCATTCTTCTCCTGCCTCACCCTCGTAAGCACGCTCTCACCGGCCTTCAGCTGGAGTAGGAGTTGTTGCTTATCCAGATTTACTCCAGCGTCATCTGCAATTTTATCGTCAGATCTGCATATACGCCGCATCCTATATGACACTTATCATCCGAAGGATATATTACCAGAGGGGGTCTCTTTGGGCTCCCCCGCCGCGGCCAGTGCGGCCTGAAGTTGGGCTCTGCACTCTTCCAGCTCCTGGGACAGTTGAGTATTCTTTTCGGTAAGAACCTGCATAACAAATGATCCTTAAATCAGTTATTCTAACTGTTTGAAGTCTCAGGGGCTACTGATATATATAATCACCAAATTTTCTCACCCGTATGTCTTTTACTTACTGCTCCGTGGCTCTGGCTAGACCATTTTGAGCGGCGCGGAGGTATGCATCTCCCGAGTTGAAGGCATCCAATGCCTCTTGGGAGAAACAAGCGTCACGAAGAACAGTCCGGCGACACCTGTGGTTCATGGCACTTTCCACCTCGGAATTGGTGGCGGACAGTATATTCGCATCCTTTGTCGGAGGAGCGCCCGGCGCACGCCTCGTATTCATTCCCGCCTCCGAATCCGGCCTTGGAGCCTGGCTGGTGGAGGCGTGATTAGTAGCCTCTCCGGATATAGTCCGGCGAGCGCTCTTTTTCCTGAAAAGAAGGAATGGGCGTTAATATGCCTCTGAGGACAATGTCTTGCAATAAAGACAGCGCGCCGTACCGTTGCGCTGGTGTCTCAATCCAGACTGCGAGTCTTTTCAGCCTGCCTGGCCTCACGACCCCTTGTTGGCTAGTCGCCGCAGGCTCGGCCTTCCGCCTCGAGGACCTCCCCTGCAAAACACGGCTGTTATATGGCAATCAAAAACACGCAAGGATGGATCCCTTTTCGAAGTACTGGGACTTCGGTCTCAGTCACCTGTGAGGCTGAAAGTAGCCCAGGGTAATCGGCCGTAATGGCCACCAAAGCGTTGTCATTACTCAATTGGTCAGGTCAAGGGACCGTCCAGGGTCCTCGAGTTGTGGAGGGGGGGGGGGTTGTTTATCTCCCTTACAGCCTGGTGCAGCTCCTGCGTTGAAATCGCTAGACTGAATACTTAACTATGGTAATACGAAACGGATGGGCGAGAAAAAGTCTCCGCTTACCCAGCTCGGAGGATTGTACATAGAAAATCCGCCCTGCAGGTTGATACGAAGGAATTCCTCCTCTTCTCCCTTGTACAAAGTGGATAAGATCTTTATTAGATCAGCAACCGATCCCGGCCCTTTACGGCCGTGGCGGGTGGCGTCATCCTCCCCATTGAAATCCCACATGGGGTGGCCTCCATATTGAAACGGCTGCACCCTCCGCATAATACATATGGCCATGATCTCGATCATGGTCAATCTGGATTGAGCTAAAACGCTTATCCGGCTCATCAGGTAAAGAACGTCCCTGTCATCTTCCTCCAGGGAGCTCCATGGACGCCAGCTCCGGCGCTTCTTCAAAGGGGCGTTGTCGAACTCAGGAAGGCCGATTCGAATAGGATCCGGGAGGGGGACGTCTTCTATATAAAACCATTCTGAAGGCCAGTCTTCGGACGTCTTATTTGGGGTTCCGGACAGGTATCCGGTCCCGGCAATACGCCACACTTCGGCTCCGCCCACTTGATATATTGACCCCTTCTGAGAACGGGGCACAAGGGAGAACAGCTTCTTCCACAGAGCGAAATGAGCCTCACAGCCCAAAAACAACTCGCAAAGGGCTACGAATCCCGCGATATGCAGCATGGAGGTAGGCGTAAGGTTGTGCAACTGAAGGCCGTAGAACTCCAGGAGCCCCTGGAGAAACAGATGAATTGGAAATCCAATCCCTCTTACCAAATAAGGGTCAAGGCATACCTGCTCTCCCTTGGAGGGATTGGGAAGGCTCTCCGCTTGCTCTCCGCCATTATAGGTGGCGAGCCCAGCTCGAACCGGGACCATGTACGCTGGGGGAAGAAATCCCTTGGTCTGAAGCATCACTAATTTGCTGTGCGGGACGGAACATCTCTCCCAATCTCCAAGCTTGGGGCTAGGGGAGCGAGAGGAGGAGCTGCGTCGACCGGCCATGATGGAATGGACCTCTGTCGAATGCGCTCCGATGAAGGCTCGCCAGGGGAGGATGGTGTGATTTGGATCTGAATCCTCGTCTTTTTAATAGGCAGCTCAATCACACAGCTAGGGGGTAAATGTAAAAACACCCTGGCTCGGGAGCTACTGAGGGAGTCCTGGATTAGGGGTCTCCGGACAGCCGGATTATATTCTTTGGCCGGACTGTTGGACTATGAAGATACAAGATTGAAGACTTCGTCTCGTGTCCGGATGGGACTCTACTTGGCGTGGAAGGCAAGCTAGACAATACGGATATGGGTATCTCCTCCTTTGTAACCGACCTTGTGTAACCCTAACCCACTCCGGTGTCTATATAAACCGAAGGGTTTTAGTCCGTAGGACAACAACCATAACATACAATCATACCATAGGCTAGCTTCTAGGGTTTAGCCTCTCCGATCTCGTGGTAGATCTACTCTTGTACTACCCATATCATCAATATTAATCAAGCAGGACGTAGGGTTTTACCTCCATCAAGAGGGCCCGAACCTGGGTAAAACATCGTGTCCCCTTCCTCCTGTTACCATCCGGCCTAGACGCACAGTTTGGGACCCCTACCCGAGATCCGCCGGTTTTGACACCGACAATAGGAGACTCTTTGTCATGAAGATCATGGTGCTACTTTGAAGCACAAGTGCGGCAAAAAGGATAGTAACATTGTCCCTTCTCTCTTTTTCTCTCTTTTTTTTAGTTTATTCTTTCTCTTTTTTTGGGCCTTCTCTTTTTTTATTTGGCCTTTCACTTTTTTTATTTCCTCACATGGGATAATGCTCTAATAATGAAAATCATCACACTTCTATTTACTTACAACTCAAGAATTACAACTCGATACAAGAACAAAAATATGACTCTATGTGAATGCCTCCGGCGGTGTACTGGGATGTGCAATGAATCAAGAGCGATACGTATAAAAAATGATGAACGGTGGCTTTGCCACAAATACGATGTCAACTACAAGATCATGCAAAGAAATATGGCAATGATGATGTATGTCATAATAAACGGAACAGTGGAAAGTTGCATGGCAATATACCTAGGAATGGCTATGGAAATGCCATAATAGGTAGGTCTGGTGGCTGCTTTGAGAAAGGATATGTGGTGGGTTTATGGTACCGGTGAAAGCTGCACGGTACTAGAGAGGCTAGCAATGGCGTAAAGGTGAAAGTGTGTATAATCCATGGACTCAACATTAGTCAAAAAGAACTCACATACTTATTGCAAAAATCTATTAGTCATCGAAATAAAGTACGACGTGAATGCTCCTAGGGGGATAGATTGGTAGGAAAATACCATCGCTCGTCCCCGACCGCCACTCATAAGGATGACAATCAAAAAACATCTCATGCTCCAACTTCGTTACATAACGGTTCACCATACGTGCATGCTACGGGACTCACAAACCTTAACACAAGTATTTCTCAAATTCACAACTACTTACTAGCATGACTCTAATATCAGCATCTTCATAACTCAAAACAATCATAAGGAATCAAACTTCTCATAGTATCCAATGCACTTTATATGAAAGTTTTTATTATATACATGTTGGATGCCTATCATATTAGGACTAATTTTATAACCAAAGCAAATTACCATGCTGTTCTAAAAAATAATATAAGTGAAGTACGAGAGCTCATCAATTTCTATAAAATAAAACCACCGCCGTGCTCTAAAAAGATATAAGTCAAGCACTATAGCAAAATTGCCTAGCTCAAAAGATATAAGTGAAGCACATAGAGTATTCTAATAAATCATGATTCATGTGTGTCTCTCCCAAAAGGTATGTACAGCAAGGATGATTGTGGAAAACTAAAAAGCAAAGACTCAAATCATACAAGACGCTCCAAGCAAAACACATATCATGTGGTGAATAAAAATATAGCCTCAAGTAAAATTACCGATAGACGAAGACAAAAGAGGGGATGCCTTCCCGGGGCATCCCCAAGCTTAGGATTTTTGACATCCCTGAATATTACCTTGGGGTGCCTTGGGAATCCCCAAGCTTAGGATCTTGCCACTCCTTATTCCATAGTCCATCAAATCCTTACCCAAAATTAGGAAACTTCACAACACAAAACTCCAACAGAAAATATCGTAAGCTCCGTTAGTATAAGAAAATAAATCACCACTTTGGTACTGTTTTGGACTCATTCTTTATTTATTTTGCTGTAATATCTACTGTATTCCAACTTCTCCATGGTGCATAACCCCCGATACTAGCCATAGATTCATCAAAATAAGCAAACAACACGCGAAAAATAGAATCTATCAAAAACAGAACAGTCTGTAGAAATCTGGATATTTCGAATACTTACATTACTCCAAAAATCCTTAGAAATTAGGAAGTCCTAGAAAATTTGTTTATAAATCCTCGGCGAAAAGAATCAATATTTTATCGCTCTTGGGTGAAAAATGAAAACTAATCTCCTGGGCGCAAAAGTTTCTATTTTTCAGCAGGATCAAATCAACTATCACCGTAAGCTATCCCAAAGGTCTTACTTGGCACAAACACTAATTAAAACACAAAACCACACCTAACCAGAGTCTAGATGAAAATTTTATTGCAAAACAGGACCTAAAAAGCAAGAACAAAAATAAAATTGGCTTGCCTCCCAACAAGCGCTATTGTTTAACGCCCCTAGCTAGGAATAAAACACCAATAGATCTAAGTGTTATCATCTTTGGCATGCAATCCATAAGTGGCTCTCATAATAGATTCATAAGGAAATTTAATTTTATTTCTAGGGAAGTGTTCCATGCCTTTCCTTAACGAAAATTAAAATCTAACTTTTCCTCCTTTCATATCAATAATTGCACCAATCGTTCAACGGAAAGGTCTACCAAGAATAATAGGACATGTAGGATTGCAATCTCTATCAAGAACAATGAAATCTACGGTTACACAATTCCTATTAGAAATAATAAGAACATCATTAATTCTTCCCATAGGTTTCTTAATAGTGGAATCCGCAAGATGCAAATTTAAGGAACAATCATCAAATTCACGGAAACATAACACATCACATAAAGTTTTTGGAATCGTGGAAACACTAGCACCCAAATCACACAAAGCATAGAATTCATAATCTTAATCTTAGTAGTAGGTTCCCACTCATCATAAAGTTTTCTAGGGATAGAAACTTCCAATTCAAGCTTTTCTTCAAAAGATTCCATCATAGCATCAACGATATGTTTAGTAGAAGCTTTGGTTTGATTATAAGCATGTGGAGAATTCAACATGGATTGCAACAAGGAAATACAATCTATTAAAGAGCAACCATCATAATTAAATTCCTTGAGATCCAAAAGAGTGGGTTCATTGCTACCTAAAGTTTTGACCTCTCCAGTCCCACTTTTATCAATTTTTGCATCAAGATCTAAAAACTCCGAATCATTGGGACGCCTTTTAATTAAAGTTGACTCATCTCTAGTCCCATCTTTATCAAGATTAATATTGGAAAGCAAAGATTCAATAGGAGTCACATAAATCACTTTAAGATCTTCATCAAAATTTTCACGGAAACTATAAGAACACATTGAAAGTGCAACTATCCCTAGGTGGTTTTGGTAATTACTAACAACATATAGCTCATTGAACTAATGCTATTTCAAGATGATCATTTCAGAAAGTTCAATGATTGACATGGCATGGATTAGGAATGTGGACCCCTCAAAATGCTAAGGACACATATTGGCTCAATCTCAAGACTCTACATTTTCATTTTAGTGATCCAAGATCACATTGAGTCCATAGGAAAAGCCAATACTATTAAAAGGGGATGAGGTGTTTCTTAATGACTTGCTTTCTCAAAATGCTTAGTGATATGCTCCAAAAGCCCTCAACCACTTTCTCATATCCACATATTTCCCAAACCAAAAGTCAAACTCGGCCCTACCGATTTGATATATCCGGCGCCACCGAGTTCACTTGACATAGCCACTGCCAGAAACCCTAGTCACTTCGGTCTCACCGATAGGGATCTCGGTCTCACTGAGATGGGATTGCAAACTCTATGTTTCCCTTCGTAAAGTTTCGGTCCAACCGAGATGAGCAATCGGTCCCACTGAGTTCGCAGTGCAAACTCTCTGATTCCCTTTCGTAACATTTGGGCCCAACCGAAATGAACAAATCTGTCCCACCGAATTTGCCTGACCAACTCTCTGTTTGCCTATTACAGAAATTGGTCCTATAGAGTTTATGTGATCGGTCTCATAGAGATTACGTTATGCCCTAACCGTAATGAAATCGTTCCTACCGAGTTGACATGTCGGTCCCATCGAAAATCCTAACGTTCACATTTTGAACTAAATCGGTCTGAACGAGTTTCATGATTCGGTCCCACTGAGTTTGGTGATTTGTGTGTAACGTTTAGATTTTGTCTGGAGGCTATATATACCCCTCCACCCTTCCTTCATTAGTAAGGAGAGCCATCAGAACGTGCCTACACTTCCAACATACATTTTCTAAGAGAGAACCACCTATTCAGGTGTTGATACCAAGATATTCCATTCCAACCATATGAATCTTGATCTCTAGCCTTCCCTAAGTTGCTTTCCACTCAAATCATCTTTCCACAAAATCCAAATCTTTGAGAGAGAGGTGAGTGTTGGGGAGACTATCATTTGAAGCACAAGAGCAAGGAGTTCATCATCAACACACCATCTATTACCTTTTGGAGAGTGGTGTCTTCTAGATTGGTTAGGTGTCACTTGGGAGCCTCCAACAAGATTGTGGAGTTGAACCAAGGAGTTTGTACGGGCAAGGAGATCACCTACTTCATGAAGATCTACCCTAGTGAGGCAAGTCCTTCGTGAGCGATGGCCATGGTGGGATAGACAAGGTTTCTTCTTCATGGACCCTTCATGGGTGGATCCCTCCGTGGACTCGCGCAACCATTACCCTTTGTGGGTTGAAGTCTCCACCAACGTGGATGTACGATAGCACCACCTATCGGAACCATGCCAAAAATCTTCGTGTATACATTGCGTTTGCTCCCTCCAAACTCCTCCCTTTACCTTCATATGGAATGTTTTACATTCGCTGCTATACTCTTAGACTTGCATGTGTAGGTTGATTGCTTGACTTGTTCTAAATTGCTTGCTAGATTTTTATTTGGTCAAGTAGTCTAATCACCCCCCCCTCTAGACATACTTTCGTCCTACAAGTGGTATTAGAGTTTTGGTCTCCATTTGCCTTGATTTCCATAGCATTTGGTGATCATAGCCTTGGTCTCACAACCTAGGAGAGTATGGCGTATAGCGAGGGAAATTACCACCATAGAGGTCCTTACTTTGATGGTACTAATTTTTCTAGTTGGAAGCATAAGATGAAAATGCATATTCTTGGGCATAACCCCGCCGTTTGGGATATTGTGTGTATTGGCTTTCAAGGTGAATTATTTGATGGGAGAGAACCGAACCATGAAGCTAGCGCAGAAGAGTTGAAGATGCTACAATACAATGCTCAAGCTTGCGATATCCTCTTCAACGGATTGTGCCCCAAAGAATTCAACAAAATCAGCCGTCTTGAGAATTCAAAGGAAATTTGGGATACTTTGATTGATATGCACGAGGGTACCGACTCCGTCAAGGAATCCAAATTGGATGTGCTTCAAAGTAAACTTGACAAGTTCGAAATGAAGGATGGTGAAGGTGTCGCTGAAATGTACTCTAGGCTTGCTCTCATCACAAATGAGATTGTCGACTTAGGAAGTGAGGAGATGACCGATAGATTCATCATCAAGAAGATTCTAAGAGCCTTGGATGGAAAATATGATACCATGTGCACATTGATCCAAATGATGCCCAACTACAAAGATCGCAAGCCAATGGAAGTCATTGGAAGAATTGTTGCTCATGAGATGTCACTCAAGGATAAGGAAGAGCTTCACAACAAGTCAAGTGGTGCTTAGAAGGCCTCATGTGATGCTCCTACATCATCAAGTGAGAAACAAAGCTTCAATGAGGAATTGAGCCTAATGGTGAAGAACTTCAACAAGTTCTACAAGAGTAGAAGCAAGGAAAGAAGTTCCAAGTCAGGGTCCTACAATGACAAAAGATCTTCGAGTCATGAACGTAATTGCTACAATTGTGGAAGACCCGGACACTACTCCAATGATTGTATGGCTCCCTAAAAATGAAGAGAAGATTCACCCAAAAGGAGAAGTAGGAGATAAGAATCACCACCAAGAGAAACAAGGAGTAGAGATGATCGTTATGAACGAAGAACATCTCAGAGAAGCAAGGATTCGGAAAGGAAGTACAAGTCATCAAGGAGCTACACAAAACGAAGACATCAAGCTCATGTTGGTGAATGGGTATCCGGCTCTCACTTCGACAATCACTCTAAGAGAAGTTATCACTCTGACTCCGAATATACTCAAGATGAAGGTGTTGCTGGTCTAGCACTTGTGCCAACCAACTCCTATGACATGTTTGACTCACCAAATGAAGGAATTGGAAGATGCTTCATGGCTAAAGGCCCAAAGGTATCACACCCCGAGTATGTTGATTTCAATAGTGATGAAGATGATTTGCTAGGTAATGATGATTTACTTGTTGACAACTCTAGTGATGAAAACTATGATGAAGTTGCTATTAATCATGCTAATCGAGGTAAAAATAATGATGATGATGATGATGATAAGAAGGAGATTGAGTGTCTAACTAAATAACTAAACACTCTTAAGTTAGCTCATGAAACTACCTTGGAAAATCATCGAGAGCTTTTAAAGACTCATGAGAAGCTACGCTTTGAAAAGCTCAATCTTGAGCAAGAGCATAGGTTCTTAAAAGCAATCAATGATGATCTTCGCAAGAAAAGTTCTTCTTACATTACCAAGCGTTTACTCTTATCTACTTATATGCCACAAGTAAAATCTAGCAACAAGAGTAAGAAAGATTCCGCTTCTAGTAGTAACAATAATAATGTTAAATCCAATATTGTTGCTTCTAGTAGTTCTCTTAATTCCACTAAAGATTCTCTTAGCCAAGTTACACTTGAGCAAGAAAATAGCTTATTGAAGGGAATTATAGAGAAAGGTGTTTACAAGAGCCTTGCCGGGATTAAGAAATTTGAGGAAATTGTACGCAAGCAAGGAAGGCACCGGAAGAATCAAGGTATTGGTTTTAAACGAAAGTTCAATGCTAATGGAGTTGAGAGGGATGAAGATCAATACCCCAAGACGAAGTTTGTTCCTCAACAAGAGAAGTATGATCCTACTTCTTACCGAGGGACACAAGCTCAAGATGATCTTCCACCACAAGACCACAAGCAAAAGGGCAAGGACAAGCTTCAAGAGGAGATTGATGCATTTGAAGAAGCTCCTAAGGCCTTGGTCAAGTGGGTTCCCAAGACTACATCAAGTTCTACTTCATCAAGTATGACTACAACTCCAAGGATTCCCATCAAGATGATGTGGATCTCGAAGAAGAAGAACTGGAGAGTTCTTGAGGGTGACTCCGCCAACATACTTCACTCATATTATTTTGTCAAGGAGAAGTGCAAACAATTTCCACACCTTGCACTAGTTCAAGGAGTCACAAACCCTCTTGTTGGTTAGACAAGGGACAAGGTAACCTAATGCTTTCATGGACATCATATTGTGTGTATATCACTCTATGTCTATGGATATCCTTGTTTGTTCCTTGTGGGACTAACCCGTGTAGGTATTGAAAGTGCAACTCACTCCAATGGATTGCTCCAAATGATCTACATCAACATTGAGAATCCACATCTTCAACATCTACAGAAGTCATCATTGACAAAACCCAAGATTAGTTCATCCCTCTTCGGGGGAATATCACATCTAGGGGGAGCTTTAGTCTAATCAATTGAGCTAAAGCAACTCTAATGGTGTGAACACAACAATGCTTTATGTAAAAGTGGCAACCCCACTTGTGCTTAAACGATGAGTATGACCTATGATCAAATGTTCTCATTTGACTCCTAAGTCAATATACTCATATATAGATGACCTAGTCATCGCCAATTGCTTGATAGATGCTAGAGTGTTTGTGCATGCGTTTCACATATTTCATTTGCCATTTTATTGTGTGAGCATGTTGACTGCATATTTTACTCATTCAAGGACATCCACTTGTTGCTTTGATTGTTTGGCTCTTTTGACAAGTGTATGGACAAGAATGCCTAAGAACCTCCTCTAGCTATCTATGCTTTTTTCGTCTCAAACTCCATGCATGCTACATCATAAAGTTTGATCAAGTCAGACTCGAACCACTCTGTGTGAGGAGCACTTGGAGTCCCCGATTCATCATAGACTTAAACTTCCAAAACCTATCTGTGCATTTCGGTCTGACCAATCCATCCACTTCGGTCACACCGAGTTCACTGAGTTGATCTAGGTTTTCAATCCTGGTGCAACCGGTTTGAACTTTTAGGTCACACCGAGTTGCAGTAACCGATTGCGATTCTGCATCTCGGTGCCACCAAGTTGTTCCACTTGGTCACACCGACAGGGTCAGGATATATATACCCACGGGTGAGATTTTGGAAATTTCTTCAAAACCCTCCACCCCGCGCGTGTCCTGATCTGCCGTCTCGGGTCTGTGGATCGTCTCCTCATCGCCAGCGACCACCCGCCGCTGGTTTCCATCACTGTCAACGGGATTCAACCCCACCATTGTTGTCGTAGAGAACTCACCATCGAACTAGGGTATGAGTTTGATCTTTTGTGCTAATTCCTTACTCCGATTCTTAGCACAATGCAATGCCATGTTCTTTACCAGTATGAAATCAATATATCCATAGAAAACATTCCTTAGATTAGGTTTGATTTGAAAATTTAGGGTTAGGTTTCCGCCGAACTCATCTCGGTCCGACCGAGTTGTAGAAATCGGTCTCACCAATTTGGCTTAGGCCATTGCACTTGCACTTTTCGGTCTGACCGAAAGTTGCAAATCGGTGCGACCGAGTTCAACTCTCTGTGAAACCCTAGCAATCTCAGTGCCACCGAACTGTGACTCAGTCTGACCGAGTTCACTAGTTTAGACTCCAAAAGTTGCTTCGGTCTCATTGAGTTGAACAAATTGGTAGCTCCGAAATGCTTTTTATGGAGAACTAAAACTAAGTTTTTGACTCATTTGTTTTGCAAAAACTCTGCACTTTGTGACACTCATCCACTCTACCTCATCTATATTCACAGGGTCTGCTGTCAGTTTGCTTGCTAGAATGTCTTACCAGAGTGATAGCCAGAACAAATCAGAAGAGCAAGTTCACATGAGTGAGGGCACTAGTCTCTCAAGTAGCTATGACGATGGCAGCAGGAGCACTCCAAGCAATTTGCCCAAGGCAGCCACCAGATCAAGTAAGAAGAAAACCTCAGATTCTGAGGATGAGGACTATGTGGCTGTTGAGGAAGAAGTGAGCTCCAAAAATAAAGTGCTGAAGAAGGAATATGGTACTGCTACTACAACAAAGCATGGATTGCATAAGAAGGCCCCTTCCAAGAGGGTGCCAACCTTAAAGGCCAGGGATCTCAACTGCTGAAACTTCTAAGCCAACTGAAGAGGCTGCTGGAGAGAGTAAGAAAAGGAAAGAGAGGGTCAAGAAGACCATTGCCAGAATCATTGGTAGATCCTCTATAATGAGAGATCTAGCTGAAGAAGATGAAGAGGAAGAGGATGATGCACCAGCACCCAAGTCCCAAAAGCTTATGGGGGGATGCCATTAAGTCAAGGGCTACCACTTCAAAGCCCAAGACTGCTCCCAAGGCTGCTGCTCAAGCTCAAAAGACTTCTAAGCCCAAGAGAAGCACTAGGAACATTTCAGCTGAAGAGAAGAACAAGGCCCCAGTGCCTGAGATGGAATAAGAAGATGCTTAAGCTCAAGTGCTAAGGAAACTTAAGCCAAAGATTCCATATCACAATGACACCCATCCAGTGGCAGAGGATATGAAAATCAGGAAGGATGCAGGTCTGAGACTTTCGAGACAGTCTGATCACGATGCTGTGAGGAGGAAGACTGCAGTGGACTATAGGTTCCACACCAAAGAACAACAAGATTTCTATGAGACTATTTTGCTTGACAAGAAGCCTATAGTCTGTGATATGAAATGGGTTGATTGGAAATTCATTGATGAGAATGAAGACTATTTTCCCGGTGTACATGAGAGCTTCAGATCATGTGGTGTTGACAAGTTTGTGGGCCAAGAGCTGACAAAATGGAATGATGAACTCATCATGCAATTCTACTCCACCGCTCATTTCTATCCAAATGGTAGAATTGTATGGATGTCTGAGGGTACAAGGTACCAGTCAACTGTTGATCAGTGGGCCAAGTTGATAAATGCCCCTGAAGAGCATGAAGATGACTTGGATGTCTATGCCAAGAAGAAGAAAGACCACAATTCTATGGCCAACATGTACAAAGAGATCCCAGACAAAGCTTTGGAAACACATAAGCTTGGATCTGTACATTACCTATTGTCTGGTCTAGCTACAATCAACACAATATTGAGGCATACATTGTTGCCCAAATCTGGTGATCACAAGATAATCAGAGGCCATTCAATCAACTTGCTGCAGATATTTGATGTGCCTCAGAAATTCAAGGTCCTGAGTCTGATTGTTGAGACAATCAAGAGGACAGCTGCTGATCGAAACAGATCTTGTGGGTATGGCCCACACATTCAGGTGCTCATCAACTCCAAGATGGACACAAGAACTTATTTGTTGGACAAGGAACACTTACCCTTGAGACCAGAATTTGAGGATAACACAGTTGGGATGAATGAGGATGATCCCACATCTGTGCAAGCACAAGAGAAGAGAGCAAAGGCAAAGGTTGAGAAGGCTGCAAAAATGCCAAGTGTTGAGGAGGCATCTCAAGTTTTACTGAAGTCAAAACAAGATCAGCTTGCATATCTAATTCAAGCAACTTTGAGGATTGAGAAGGGCTTGGCCACCCTGAACAAGAATCGGGTGAGCTTGGAGAGGATCATAGAGACCAAACTTTATGATCTTGATCTTAAAGTAGCTGAGATGCAGTCAGCTGTTGAGCAGATCGAGGAGGAAGCAGAGGAAAGGAAAGGGCAGGCTACTACAGGTGCTTTTCAGAGAGTGCCCATAGGTCAGAGATCTACTGCAGTGCCAGTGCCTGACACTAGAGCAACTACTTTAGCACCAGCAGCAACAGCTTCAGTGCCACCTCCAGTTGCCACTCCACCAGCTCCAACAACATCTACTAATGCCTTCATCCTTGGAGTCCTCTCTACACCACCTCCCGAAGATCAAGCCCAGAGAGACGCATAGCACTATGCATTTTCAAACTTTTTGGTAACTTGTTGCCAAAGGGGGGTAGATGTATAGATCATAGGCTTCGAGAGAGAGTGTTGTGTTTTGTTTCTTTGTCTCTCTTGCTATTTGGTTGATACTTTAGTGTGTGCTCGTTTGATACTCTTTATGTCTGTGTGTGAGATACTTGTATGATCATATTCAACTTTAATGCTTGCTTGGATGATATTATCTTTGCTATCTCATATATGATCATTCACTTTGCTTGGTGCTGAGTTCATGTTTTAATTCCTATCATGTTGAGCGCTTCACCAAGATGTATGTGACATGGAAGAGTAACCCATGATCATAATTGATTGTGCATTTGCATTCAAACGTAAATTTCAAATAATGCACAAATTTAGGGGGGGGGCTCTTGCTTATCACATACTTCTCAAAGCGACGATGTACTTTAAATCTTATTATCATTTGTCGAAGCTTTGATATATATGTTGTCATCAATTACCAAAAGGGGGAGATTGAAAGTGCAACTATCCCTGGGTGGTTTTGGTAATTACTAAAAACATATAGCTCATTGAACTAATGCTATTTCAAGATGATCATTTCAGAAAGTTCAATGATTGGCATGGCATGGATTAGGAATGTGGACCCCTCAAAATGCCAAGGACACATATTGGCTCAAGCTCAAGAATCTACATTTTCATTTTAGTGGTCCAAGATCACATTGAGTCCATAGGAAAAGCCAATCCTATTAAAAGGGGATGAGGTGTTGCTTAATGGCTTGCTTTCTCAAAATGCTTAGTGATATGCTCCAAAAGCCCTCAACCACTTCCTCATATCCACATATGTCCCAAACCAAAAGTCAAACTCGGCGCTACCGATTCGATCTATCCGGCGCCACCGAGTTCACTTGACATAGCCACTGCTAGAAACCCTAGTCACTTCGGTCTCACCGATAGGGATCTCGCTCTCACTGAGATGGGATTGCAAACTCTCTATTTCCCTTCGTAACATTTCGGTCCAACCGAGATGAGCGATCGGTCCCATCGAGTTCGCAATGCAAACTCTTTGTTTCCCTTTCATAACATTTCGGTCCAACCGAAATGAGCGAATCGGTCCCACCGAGTTTGCCTGACAAACTCTCTATTTGCCTATTAGAGAAATTGGTCCTACCAAGTTTATGTGATCGGTCTCACCAAGATTATGTTATGCCCTCACCCTAATCAAATCGGTCCTACCGAGTTGACATGTCGGTCCCACCGAAAATCCTAACGTTCACATTTTGAACTAAATTGGTCTGACCAAATTTCATGATTCGGTCCCACCGAGTTTGGTGATTTGTGTGTAATGGTTAGATTTTGTGTGGAGGCTATATATACCCCTCCACCCTTCCTTCATTAGTAAGGAGAGCCATCAGAACGTGCCTACACTTCCAACATACATTTTCTGAGAGAGAACCACCTACTCATGTGTTGAGACCAAGATATTCCATTTCAACCATATGAATCTTGATCTCTAGCCTTCCCCAAGTTGCTTTCCACTCAAATCATCTTTCCACCAAATCCAAATCTTTGAGAGAGAGTTGAGTGTTGGGTAGACTATCATTTGAAGCACAAGAGCAAGGAGTTCATCATCAACACACCATCTATTACCTTTTGCAGAGTGGTGTCTCCTAGATTGGTTAGGTGTCACTTGGGAGCCTCTGACAATATTGTGCAGTTCAACCAAGGAGTTTGTACAGGCAAGGAGATCGCCTACTTCGTGAAGATCTACCCTAGTGAGGCAAGTCCTTCGTGGGCGGTGGCCATGGTGGGATTGTAACGCCCCAAGACCGGAGCTCCAGATGCCTTCCATGTTTTCTGAGTTTCGTCGTGTGTTTTGTTTTGCTTGTTGCATTCATCATTGCATATTTTGCATTGCATCATGGGCATTGCACCATGCCATCATGTCATTAATCTTTGCAACTTAACTAAATAAATTGCATGGATCTTCAGTCCATTTAAATCAAGGGAAGGGTGACTTCTCTTTATAACATATCCTCCCAATATTATTAGGGAGCCATAATATTATATTCCATTAATTTGGAATTTACCACAACACACATGCATATTAAATTCCTTGGTATTTCCTTCTTCAAGTTTTGACTCTCTAACCTTGACCATAATTATTTTCCCAATTATCGAGGCTCTGTCTAAATTCTCAATATTTTTGGACACTCCGAAATCCTAGACTCCATTCAAACTCCTTTGGTGCAAGTTAAATAATTTTGGATTTAACTTCCCTGATTTTGCCGGAACCACTTTTGTTGGGTTGGAAATATTACATTAAGCCCTACAAAATATGTCCCACCATCTAATTCTTGTTCATGGCCTTTTCTCTTAATTATTTCAAACTCTCTCTATTTTCTTCTTCTAAAGGGAATAAGGGAGAGAGAAAGAGCCTACACCCACCGGCCTCTTGGGCCTAGTCCTGTTAGGCCGGCCCATTTGCGCTGAGGCCTCTAAGGCCCAGCCCGCGCGCCCTTAACCCTAGCTTTCCCTCTCGCTCCCTGACCTCTCCCTCTCTCATTCCCGTGGCTGTCGCCCCCACGCCCTTGATCCCCATCTCTCCCTCCTCTCGATCTCTCCCTCGCGCTTCCCCTTAGCGACATCTCTCCCTCGATCCCCAACTCTCCCTCCTCTCGATCCCTCCCTCGTGCTCCCCTCAACACCATCTCTCCCCCAATTCCCTTCAAGCCCACGCGGCCCCGTGCCTCCCCGTCAACTACCATCGCCTCCACACCACCAGCTGGCCTCCGGAGCCCGCCGCCGCCGCCGGATCAAGCTGCGCTTCGCCGGGGTCATCCCCTGCCGCCGTCTGGGCCCTGCTGGAGCTCCTCTGCCAGCCATGGACAGGAGCTCCTTAACCCTCCAGCCGCCCCTGCTGGCCTGCTACCTCGTGCGCCTCTCTTGCTGTTGCACGCCACTGCCACTCTCCCCGGCGAACCTCCTCACCTCCCTTGCCCTACCGAAGCCCAAGTCCGGCGCCGGCTTGCCACCGACGAACTGCGACGCGTTCCTCTGCCTTGACCTCGCCTCCGTCCATGGCAGCCGAGGGCCACCTCGCGCCCGCGCCTCTTCCTCCCTCCATTACGTCGCAAGTGCGCCGCCGCTGCCTTCCTGCTTCGTGTAAGTGCATCTAGTGCCACCCCTAGTTGGTTTTGGAGTATCGACGACAAACCTAGTTGAGGGACTAATGTGTTTGTAAGAATTGCAGGATAACACAGGTAGAAGTCCCTCATTGATTCGGTTTTACTACCAGAGATGACCCCTAAAACTTTATGAAGACATTGAAGTCAAAGGTGGTATATGAAGATATTCACATTGAAGACTATGACAAGAGAAGAAACGATATGAAGCCTTTGGAGCTCGAAGACTTAGATCTTTCGTAGTTCTTTTTCTTTTGTGTTGAGTCATAGGAACCACCGTACTGTTAAGTGGGGTCCAAGAGAACCAGTCAGAATGACTGAAGTGATGCCTAAACCAAAAACCTATGTCTTCGAGTGAAGACTATGAGAACGAATCTTGTCCAAAGTCGGACAAGTCAGCTTAGCTTGTAGCCCAAGTAAAGTTGCCATGTGAGTTTGAAATCTGACCGTTGGGACACGTGTCAGTTCCTTAGTGACCCAGGGTCATTTCGGACAAATCAGGTCGGGTTGCCAAGTGGCTATAAATAGCCCAACCCCTACAACCATAAACGGTTGGCTGCTCAGATTGAAAGTACGGCTTTTGTCGTTTGAGAGCAACCCACCTCGAAGCCTTTGAGAGAGAATTCCCTACGAGGATAAAGCCCTAACCACCAGAGCCAGATAGAATTGCGCATCACTTAAGTCTTCTTGTCTGTGTGATCTAAATACTTATTACACTTGAGGACTGTGCATCCTCCAGCCGGTTAGGCATCGCGTTCTGAGCATCCAAGAGACATTGTGGATTGTCAGTGAATGAAGTCTGTGGAGGTTTGGGAGTCTACCTTGAAGACTTACCAGAGTGATTGGGCGAGGTCTATGTGACCTTAGCTCAAGGAGAATACGGTGAGGACTGGGTGTCCTGAGCTGCGTGTTCAGGACTGGGTGTCCGGGACTGTGTGTCCTTAGGTTTAAATACCTAGCCGCTCCAACCAGACGTACAGTTGTCACAGCAACTGGAACTGGTCCAACAAATCATTGTCTTCAACGAGTCACTGGTTTCATCTTCACTTCACTTTACTTACTGTTACTCCTTGTGAAGTCTTTGTATGTTTGCTCTATCATTTGTCTTCACTGAGTGACTGCGTGTTCTGTTTGGCTTCACAATATCTTCCTACTTGATCCTTACAACCTAGCTGCTATTAGTCTTTGTGCTTTCACTTCATTGAATACTTGACTATGGTTTGCCTAGTGTAGCCTACCTTCCGCTGCATGGTAATAGGTTTAATTTTATCGTTTGTCTTCAAAACTCCCATGTTCTGAAGACTTTCATAAAAATCGCCTATTCACCCCCCTCTAGTCGATATAACACACTTTCAATTGGTATCAGAGCAAGGTGCTCCCTTGTTCTGTGTGATTCGGTTTAACCACCTGGAGTTTTAGCTATGTCGACTGCAGGGATAATTAAAGTCTCCGCTGCGTGCCCCATCTTCGATGGAACTGAATATCCCTACTGGAAGAATAAGATGCGTATGCATCTTGAAGCCATTGACGTCGACCTATGGTATGTCGTCAAGAACGGCGTTCCCAAGGCTGGAGAAGGTGTCACTGCTGCTGATGTCAAGAAATTCGTTCAACTGGACTCTACTGCCAAGAATATCATCTGTGGTCATCTGACCAAAGGATAGTATGGCCGTGTGAGTGCTTTGAAGACATCCAAGCTGGTCTGGGACTGGCTCTCCAAGGTCAATGAAGGCATCTCAACCCAGAGAGATCAGAGAATCAGTGTCCTTCGCAACCTCTTCAACCGCTTCAAGCGGAATGACAATGAGAATGTCCAGTACACATTTGACCGACTCACTGACATCACAAATGAGCTTCAAGCCCTCAGCGCCACTGAGATTACCAAACACGAAGTCGTCAAGACGCTGCTGAGATCACTTGATAGTTCGTTTGACATCCTGGCCCTGATGATTCAAGAACGTCCTGATTTCAAGACACTCGATCCGTCTGACATACTTGAGAGGCTCAACACACATGAGTTTCAGCTTTCGGAGAAAAGAGAGATCTACGGTCCAAACTATGGGCGAACTCGTGCCTTGAAGGCAAAAGCTGTCTCCTCATCTGAAGAAGAATCTGACAGCAGTTCTGATGACCCTGAAGACATTGGAAGGGAACTTGCTATGCTTGTCAAGAAGTTCCAAAAATTCACCAAGAAGAAAGGCTTCAGAAAGTCTTCCCGATCAAGTTCAAGGAATGATGAAGCTCCTGCTCATGACTACAAGAAGAAAACATGTCACAAGTGCAAGAAACTTGGCCACTTCATCTCTGAGTGTCCACAGTGGGACAATGAGAACAAAAAGAAGAAGAAGAGCAAGGAATATGACTCTGACGACAAGAAGAAGAAGAAATACTCAAAGTCTTCTTCCAAGTCTTCCTCAAAGTCTTCATCACACAAGAAGAGCTCATCTAGCAAGGCACGTGCGTTTGTTGGCAAGGAAATGGATTCAGAGGAGGAGTCTGCTTCTGAGGAGGCGGAGGTGGAGTCTGAGGAGGAATCCGACTCAGGCGTCGCAAGTCTGGCTACAGCATACGTTGCCAAGTCCATCTTCAACACTGAAGACAATGACTTCATCACCGACACCGATGCAAATGACAAGGACTACTCCGCTTCTACCTACTGCTTCATGGCACGCGGTGCCAAGGTAAACACACGCACTACTCACTATCAAACATCTAGTGACGATGACTCTGATTGTGGTTCAAAACCTAGCTACAAAACACTTGCTAAAATTGAAACTGAACAACCGAAAGCTATGGAACATATTCAAAAACTGTTAGACAGAAGCGATGATCTGTTAGGTGCTGAAATGACTCGATCTGAATCCTTAATTGAAGACATAAAAAATCTTCACGTTAAGTATCAGGAACTTGAAAGTCGTCATGAAACTCTCTCAACAACTCATGAAAAGCTTTCCTATGATTATCTTCAAAGGAAGCAAGATCTTGAGAAATTGAGAGCGGTTCATGAAGATCTTCAAACGGAAAACGAGTCACTTCATGCCAAACAGATCAGTCCCGCTCAGGAAGGATTTGAACCACCATGTCTTAAATGCATTGAGCGTGATAATGCTACTTCTGTTGCTGAATGTTCTACTGCTACTGCTGTTGCAATATCTTCAACTGTTGATGCGGTAACTAATCCCTCTGCTGAGGATACCACCGCTATTGCTGATGAGAATGCTAGGTTGAAGACATTGCTTGAAACAGGGATGTACAAAAGTCTTAAAGGGCATCAGACGCTATGTGATGTCCTGAAAAAGCAGATTCTGAATCGAAACCCTAGGAAAGAGGGTGTAGGGTTCGTAAGGAAAATGAATGCAGATGGCTCTTACTGGAAACCTGAGCAGTACCCCAAAACCATGTGGGTTGCTGCAAAGGAACCTTCAGCAGATCCATCCAATCTATCTGGCTTCACTTGTGCTAACCCCATTATCATTGATGAATCCTTTGATGCAAACTATATACTGTTTAAGAATCAGAATGGTGAAGTGTTTGTCAGGTACATTGGTACTAACTGCAGGAATGGACCGCCTATGAAGAAGATCTGGGTTCCGAAAAGGTGTCTGGAGAGTCTTCCTGTGAATGTCATCATGACACCTCACGTGAAGAAGACAAACCTCAGACCAAAGGCTTCATATGGTCCAAAGGCTTCATACAGACAGAGGACTCACCTGAGTCGCACTAACGCAAATGTTTTGCAGGAAAATCATACTCAGGCATATGAATATGAGAGCGGTTCATCAAACCGCCATGTTCATAAGACCAAGAACTATTCTGCTTATTCTTATGAGTACTATTGTCCGCCTGCAAGACTGTTTGCTAAGGCTTCAAAGCCAAAATTCTCAGATGCTGCACTTAGACTTATTGCTTCTAAACCACCCTTGAAGATGTGGGTGGTTAAGAAGGCTTAACTCTCTTTTGCAGGGAAAGGTCTCCAGCAGAAAACCAAAATCGTCTGACGCTATTGCTAGGGACCTTAAACATCTTGTAGGGCGCAAGATCAAATGCCCAAATGGTCTTACTATGTACTTCGTACCTGAATCGCTTGCTACTCTCCCTATTAGTCCTAACCTGGATCTAAGCTTTCATAACCCACTGGTTCGTCAAATGTTTTTGCTTCACAATGCTCTTGGTGAAGCCTATCCCCCTAACTGCACTGTAGGGTACGACACCAGCATCTTCAGAATGGATTATTTACAGTGGGTGTACAAATCACATGACTGGCAAAAGAAGTCTTCTTATGGACTCAACCTTACGTCCATCCGACAAGAGCCACATCACATTTGCTGACACTGGTAAAAGTAAGGTATTGGGTCTAGGTAGAGTTGCAATCTCAAGGGATCAACACATGGATAAAGTCATGCTTGTTGAATCCCTTGGCTTCAACTTAATGTCTGTCTCAATGCTTTGCGATTTGAACATGATCGTAATGTTTGGAAAATATCGTTGCCTTGTACTAATGGAATCTGACAAGTCTCTAGTGTTTGAAGGGTATCGAAAAGATGATTTGTACGTGGTAGATTTCTCAGCAGGGCCACAGCTTGCAGTATGTCTTCTAGCAAAGGCTTTAGAATGCTGGCTCTGGCATCGGAGGCTTGGACATGCTGGCATGAGGAACCTCCACACCCTTGCGAAGAAGAAGCATGTCATAGGCATCGAGGGCATCAAGTTCAAGAAAGACCACTTATGCGGTGCCTGTGAAGCAGGGAATATGACGAGGGCCAAACATCCCTCGAAGACAATCATGACTACTACTCAACCCTTCGAACTGCTTCACATGGATCTTTTCGGTCCCACTCATTACTCAACTCTAACTACTACTGCTTGCCTCTATGGCTTCATTATTGTTGATGATTATTCTAGATATACTTGGGTGCACATAATCCTATACAAGACTGAAGTGCAGGATGTCTTCAGACGCTTCGCCAATCGAGCTATGAACAATTTTGGCGCCAAGATAAAGCACATCAGAAGTGACAATGGCACTGAATTCAAGAACACTGGCCTTGATACATATCTTGATACCTTGGGCATCACACATGAATTCTCAGCCCCGTACACGCCACAGCAGAATGGCATCGTCGAACGCAAGAACAGAACACTAATTGAGATGGCCAGAACGATGCTAGATGAATACAAGACCCCAAGAAAATTCTGGCCCGAAGCCATTGATACTGCATGCCATACAATCAATCGTGTTTATCTTCACAAGCTACTGAACAAGACATCTTATGAGCTCCTTACTGGCAAAAAGCCAAATGTCAGTTACTTCAGAGTATTTGGCGCAAGGTGCTGGATCAAGGACCCACATCACACCTCAAAATTTGCACAAAAAGCACATGAGGGTTTTATGCTTGGATATGGAAAGGATTCGCACTCCCACAGAGCCTTCAATCTCTTTCATTACAAAGTGGTTGAAACAGTGGATGTGCGGTTCGATGAGACCAATGGCTCACAAAGAGAGCAGCCGCCAAGTGTGCTAGATAAAGTTCCATCCAGTGAATCAATCAAGCTAATGGGAACTGGAGAAATTATACCTTCTCAAGCTCATCCTGAAGAAGAACTTATCATTTCAGCACCTGATCAACATGAAGACAATGCTCAGCCTGAAGACATTCCTTCCAACAACGACAATGAACAGCAAGAGCAAAGTCTTCGCCCTGTACATCCTCGCGTTGCCAATGAAGTGCAGATTGAAAGAATAATTGATAGCATCAATGCACCTGGTCCACTCACTCATTCAAGGGCAACTCAGCTAGCAAATTTCTGTGGGCACTTCGCATTCGTCTCAATATCAGAACCCAAGAAAGTTGAAGAAGCCTTCATGGAACCTGAATGGATTCAAGCTATGCAAGAAGAGCTTCAACAGTTTGAGCTGAATAATGTATGGGAACTGGTTAAGGGTCCTGATCCACGGAAGCACAATATAATAGGCACCAAATGGATATACCGCAACAAGCAAGATGAGCATGGTCAAGTTGTCAGAAACAAAGCTCGTCTCGTTGCTCAAGGATATACTCACGTGGAAGGCATTGACTTCGATGAAACATTTGCTCCTGTGGCTAGACTTGAAGCCATACGCATACTGCTGGCCTATGCAAATCATCATAACATACTTCTATATCAAATGGATGTGAAGAGTGTCTTTCTCAATGGCAAGATTGAAGAAGAAGTGTATGTTGCACAACCGCCTAGCTTTGAAAATCCAAAACATCCTGACATGGTATACAAGCTCAACAAGGCACTATATGGCCTCAAACAAGCCCCTAGGGCCTGGTATGACACACTCAAATACTTCCTGAAGAGCAAAGGCTTCATACCTGGTTCCCTAGATCCCACTCTTTTCACGAAGACATATGATGGTGAACTGTTTGTGTGCCAAATATATGTGGATGACATTATCTTCGGCTGCACCAATCAGAAGTACAGTGAAGAGTTTGGATATATGATGCAAGAGCAATATCAGATGTCCATGATGGGGGAGCTGAAGTTCTTCCTTGGTCTTCAAATACGACAACAACGCAATGGCATCTTCATATCTCAAGAGAAGTATCTCAAAGATTGCCTGAAGAAGTTCGGTATGCAAGACTACAAAGGCTTCACAACACCAATGCCAGCCAAACATCATCTGGGTCCTGACGACAATGGTAAAGAGTTCGATCAAAAGGTATACCGCTCCATGATTGGTTCTTTACTTTATCTATGTGCATCTAGGCCAGATATTATGCTTAGTGTTTGCATGTATGCTCGATTTCAAGCGGCACCAAAGGAGTCGCATCACTTAGTTGTGAAGCGAATTCTTCGATATTTGGCTCACACCCCAACTCTAGGATTATGGTATCCAAAGGGCTCAGAGTTTGATCTGGTTGGATTCTCGGATGCTGATTATGCTGGTGACAAAGTTGATCTCAAGTCTACATCAGGCACATGTCACTTTCTGGGACGATCACTTGTATGTTGGTCTTTAAAGAAGCAGAACTGTGTATCTCTCTCCACTGCTGAATCTGAATACATTGCTGCTGGATCTTGCTGCGCTCAGCTTCTGTGGATGAAGCAAACACTCAAGGACTATGGCATTCATCTGAAGCAAGTGCCACTTTACTGCGACAACGAAAGCGCCATCAAGATTGCCAACAACCCAGTTCAGCACTCAAAGACAAAGCACATTGAAATTCGTCATCACTTTCTCAGAGATCATGTTGTGAAGGAAGACATTGATATCATACACGTCAACACTGAAGAGCAATTGGCAGATATCTTCACCAAGCCCTTGGATGAGAAGAGGTTCTGCAAGTTACGGTGTGAGCTAAATATCCTGGAATCCTCAAATGTCCTGTGATCAGGCACACATCCTAACCCATATGCATATTGATGACTTAGATGTGCAACACACGAAGTGAAGTATCTTCAATCAATGAAGACATACATTCTAATTGTGAATACATTAATGTGGAATTTGACTTCGGAGCGCCACGATAATTGTGCGCCGTGTCTGGGTCTAATACTTCCTATACCGTGGGTAACGCCACCACCAAACGTTCTATTTTGAAGTGTTTCACTCATGGCATTACCTTGCAATGTCTTCACATTTGGTTTGGCTTCGAACTCAACATATTTTCATGATTATCTTCACTATGTTGATTATATATATATATATGCTAGTGTTCTGTCCTCTACAGCATTCACTTATAGCTATGTCTTCGTGTTGAATCTTTTGAACTAAGTGAATGTGATCGGACCCGAACTTCTCTATGCTTTCTATCTCAAACTCTATCTCTCCAAGTCATATGCATTCTATTGAAACTGTCGAATGTCTTCTCTGCGTCCTTGTCTGCAGAAGATACAGAGACAACCATTAAGTCCATTTTCAATGCTCATTCCTCCACATGAAATCCGGAGAAGTAGGAACGACCACCCGACAATCCAGGCGTGCGTGGGACGTGGAACAAACCCCAAAATTCCGCATACTGGCCACGTGTTCCTCAGATGCGAATCGCCAGGGGCACCTATGTAATAGCATAGTGCCGCCCGTGTGCCTATAAATACACACTCACAGCGGTCATTATCTCTTCTTCCACCCTCGCACGAACCCTAGCGCAACCGCTAGCTCTCAACGACGCCGGAGACGAAGCGCTTCGCTGCCGCAACCTCTCCGACGCCGTCTTCACGCCGACCGCGGACATCGTCCTCTCCGCCGTCGCCGTAGGTGTCCTCCGTCGCCAAGTGAGGGCACGGAAGAGTGAACTGCTCGGCCTCATCTCCCACTCCGTCTAGCAGTTCTCAGTGTGGTAAATAAAACTCCCTTTTTACAGCACCGTTGATCCTATTGATCTGTCACTTTCTACCACAAGCAGTTTCTGTTCACACAAGCTAGATCTCTCTCATACTGCATCTCATAACATGCCTAGTATATTCACTTGTGCTTCACAAAGTAGTTAGATTCCTCACTTGTACTGATCTGTGGATTCGTACAAATCTGGAACCAACTTCTTATCTATGAGTGAATGTCTTCGCACGATGAGGTCAATGTCTTCTAAACTGATTTATCTTCAAAATCTTCTGAGAATGCATATGACCTCTTCCCCTTCCCTCGCACCTTAATGCTGTCACAGGTACATGTCCGTGGGAGAATCCTTTGGTTCTCATAGTCTGCATTCATTTGCAGAATTCTTACAGCATCACATAAATTCTCCCGAAGCCAGTTACTGTTGGTCCAGCAAACGAAAACCTTTGAAGCCTTTGAACGTCTTGAAGCCTTTCAAGTTAAAGTTTATGGCTTCAGAAAAGGCAGCAAGGAAGGGTGGCAGAAAGCGTCGTGGTGAGACCTCCAGAGATCTGCCAGATGAACTCTCAGAAATGTACAAGACAGATCCTGAAGAGGATTACAGTCAGCGCAAGACCCGAATCCAATGGATTCGAAGATATTGGGCAGAACAATGGTTCAAATACAGATTTGTGACCCAGGAGTATGCTGAGAAAAACGCCATCAAGAGACCGTGGGGAGACATCCTATTCAAGAATCTTCTACCCAGGTCCAGAGATGAAGCCATTGCTCAAGGCTTCTATCCATGCATGGTCCGTGGACCACAACCTGCTGATGCACACTCGTCGTCACTGCTATGGTGTCGTGACGACAATCTGTTCAAGCGCAACTTCCAGTTTGCTCAAAACTCTGCGAAGCAGAACAAGAAGACTTTTGGGTTAGACTTCAACCCTGGTCCCTCATCTCCAAGGGCAGATGGCACATGACATGCAGAACCCAATGTCATAGGTCCTTTCGCCAACCTTGAAGGCCTCATCACCTACATCTTGGTTCAAGGGACTGCAGTGAATGAGCCTGCGGCTGACACTGAGTCTGATGACGCGCCTGCAGTGCCGAAGCCAAAGCAGTTGAAGAAGCCAAAAGCTTCAAAGCCAGCCCCTTCACCAAAAATCTCAAGGGTGAAGCCATTGGCAACTGCACCTCCTGAAGACAGTGTGCAGTCTGAAGATTTATCACGCGTCTCCAAGCCCCAGAAGGCCAAGATGCCTCTGTCTCACACTGGCAAAGAGCTAACAGCTGCTGCCATCCTGCGCAATGACGACATTGATCTGTCAAGTGATGAAGATCTTGCAGATGGCGCTCTTGAGCAACTCATCAAGAGCAAAGAAGAAGTAGAAATCTTCAATGATCTGCCTCTCTTTGATGTCACCATCATCCACAACTTCATTGACGAGTGGTTTGACACGCCAAACATCAGCTTTGAAGATCTGCAGCTACCTATTGGCCTCGGTGTCGCCTTCCAAGGCGCCATTGCTTCAGAACTTGCTATTGCCCAGCGCATTGTTGAACTGAAGCAGAAGATTGACTATGAAAAGGCTCAGTTCAAGAAGCATATGGCCAAGCTCAACGTGCAAGAAGTGAAGAACTTCAAGACAATGATGCACGAGCTCAAAGAAGCCTTTGTGAAGAAGCGTGCAGAAGCTCAGGGTTCGCGTGAGCGCATGAAGACTCTGGCTGACAGATGTGTGCAAGCCTATAATGAGGCTGAGAAGCACAAAGCACTTGGGCGTCCTAGCATCGACCCCAGGATGGCCGCAAAGAAGAAGAAGAAGCCTGCTACGGCTGAATCTGATGCACCAAGGCAAGAAGCAGTTCCGATTGTCTTCCCAACAAGAATGACTGGCTCGAAGCCAAAGAGCCGGTCAACAGCTTCAGAGCTCAAGAAGACAAGAACTGCTGAGGCTGAAGCCAAGAAGAGGAAACACTCTGAAGCCTCTCCTACTACCCCCACCAAGAAAAAGAGAAAGACCAAGAAAGCTCGGGCTGCTCCCACAGAGCCCTTGATAGTTAAACCCATTTCTATGGTTCATCCTGACGCAGAACGTCAACTGACAGTTCATGAGCCTGCTTCCACAGAGGCTCCTGAAGCTGAAGACATTACAGCAGCTGATCCCATCGCTGCTGAAGACATTGGTCATCATGACAATGTAGAAGATGATGCAGTCCTTCCTCGGTTTGAAAACAGCAAACTCATCAGCATTGGTCGTCCACTGACGCCACTTGCACAGGATGCTTCATGGGCGGATCACCCACAAGAGGAAGAAGACTATGAGGCCCAGCCCACTCCAACTCCACAGGCGTCGTCTGCGTTCCGCAGGCTTCGCAAAGGTCCAAGGCCTCAAGTCTCTGCTGAAGACATTCCGGCTGCATCAGCCGCAGAAGAAGAAGTACCACAAGATCCCACTCCCTTGTTCCACCAAGAAGCAGTTCTCCAGGAGAACGTGCCTATGACCGACCCTCCAGCTAGTCAAGTGGAGGATGAAAATCTTGAGGCTGCCACAACCACCAATGAAGCTAATGTGGAGCCCTCCCCAGCAAAAGCTTCAGAAGACAACGAAGCCACTAATCCCGCCACTTCTGTTCCTGAGTCTGCTGCCGGTCCCCAATTCAACTATCATGTTGAGCACAGGCCTCAAGTCCAGAAGCCAATCCCAAGACTGCCAAGGTTTCCAGGTCCTACATCAGCACCTGGCTCCTTCAACATCAATGGCTTCAGGGCAGACAACACATTCTTCAATAGCTCCAGGAACCCCTACTCAAGGGAAAGGATATCATCTGATCGGTTCTGGAGCTATCCTCAGCGAAGCTATTACTCTTGCATTCTTTACAACCAAGGTCGCATCTTCCCACACAAGCGCCTTGATGTTGAAGCTATAGCTGGTCTGCCCTGTCTAGAAGAAGCGATGGATTGCTTCAAGCAAGTGGGTCTGCTGCAGTTTGTTACTGATGAAGAGCATTGGAATGAAGAGCTGCTGCTACAATTCTATGCCACACTTCACATCAAAGGGTATAGCAGAGATCCGAAGACTTGGGTCCTGGAGTGGATGACTGGCAACGTTCATCACGAAGCCAATGCATTTGACATCATTGAGCTCACTGGCTTGCCCACTCCTGGCGATCTCTTCGAGCAAGGCTGTCAGCTGCATGCTGAAGCTATTGAGAGCATCTTTCAGCGGCCAGAACCTGATATGAGTCAAATGCTCAGCATGATGAAGCCATTGCCCCAAGATGCTGCTTATCCCACGGAGTTCTTCGTTGAAGACCTTGAGTACCTGCCTAGAACCATCTATCACATCATCAGGCGAACTCTCTGGCCTATCAAAGGGCACTCTCCAAATGCCAAGCTTCAGGGTGCAATGAAGACTTTGGTCTTCTATATACTTCATGGCAAATGATTCAATGCACAAGACTTCTTCATACGCCAACTTGCTGCATCAGGCATTGATCTGTTTGGTTTGAAGTTCTACGCTCCTTGGGTCATGCAGCTGATCAAGCTACACTCCGCCATCTCGTATCAGCCCTCAGCCCGCAACCATCGGATCTTCTTGCTTGACGTGGACATGTCTACTGAAGCCATATATTCTGAGCTTGCCAAGCAACCTCTAAGTCTTCAGAATGCAGAACATCAGAGTTTTACTCAGAACTTTGAAGGCGTTGAAGCAGTTTCTCGGGTGTATCCTTTGGCTGGCACTACACGTGCACCACACCCTGCTTCAACTGAAGCCACTGACAGTGCCACTGCTCCAAGACCCAAGAAGTGCACTCGTGTTCTCAACGACTGAGAGCTTCTTGTGGCTCTACATCAGAAACAGAGGATAGGCATCATGACTGGCTGAAGCGTCAGATGAAAAGCCTCTTGGTGGATGTTAATCGCACTCGAAATCTTGCCACCAAGAATGCTTTCGTTGCCCATGAAACCTGTCGCCGCACATGGAAAGGGCTCTCGATGATGTGTTCTGAAGCTGATCTTCAAGAGGATGGCTTCACTGAGAGATTCAAGTTTGACTCCACACCTCCTCGAAGGGCTGTGCTGCTAGGAACTCCATCCCTTGAAGACTCTGAGTTCTCTTCCTCTGCTGCGACAGTGACTGCCAGAATTATTGAGGAAGAAGACGATGCTACTTCATCGCCACCTCCTTCAGCACCTCCAAGCTCTTCTGCACCGCCAAACAACACCAACAACCCTGCTACTTCACCTACTCCTCATGGGAACGAGTAGAGGCTCTATGTCTTCAAACCTTTTTGGTCATTACTGACAAAAGGGGGAGAAGCATATGAGATTGATAGTCTTCAAGAGGGTCCATATGGGCGGGTGATTTATATTTTGCTTCATGCTTACAACTCTCGTTTTTGCTACATTTGGGTCTTATGAGTTGTAACACTTAAACTAGATGGTCGTCTGCTACTTATTTGCCACCTTGTTTTGCGAAGATAAATTCCGCATGTGCGACGATAAATTCCGCACTTAGCTCATTCTGCAGACGTCCATTTTCCATTATGCATGTCATTATCTTCATATACTTTCACATGCATAGTGGATTGTCATCATAAGTTGAAGTGGATCTCCAAAAGTACAACCTTCCATGTGCATTTGCATTCCAAAAGCAAATTAACTCATATGCACATCTTCAGGGGAGCCCTTGCAACTTATGAAGACAATTCCTTATTCTTTACAATTTCACAGATTATATTCCCCGTTGAAAACTTCAACTAGTTTGTCATCAATCACCAAAAAGGGGGAGATTGTAAGTGCATCTAGTGCCACCCCTAGTTGGTTTTGGAGTATTGACGACAAACCTAGTTCAGGGACTAATGTGTTTGTAAGAATTGCAAGATAACACAGGTAGAAGTCCCTCATTGATTCGGTTTTACTACCAGAGATGACCCCTAAAACTTTATGAAGACATTGAAGTCAAAGGTGGTATATGAAGATATTCACATTGAAGACTATGACAAGAGAAGAAACGATATGAAGCCTTTGGAGCTCGAAGACTTAGATCTTTCGTAGTTCTTTTTCTTTTGTGTTGAGTCATAGGAACCACCGTACTGTTAAGTGAGGTCCAAGAGAACCAGTCAGAATGACTGAAGTGATGCCTAAACCAAAAACCTATGTCTTCGAGTGAAGACTATGAGAACGAATCTTGTCCAAAGTCGGACAAGTCAGCTTAGCTTGTAGCCCAAGTAAAGTTGTCGTGTGAGTTTGAAATCTGACCGTTGGGACAAGTGTCAGTTCCTTAGTGACCCAGGGTCATTTCGGACAAATCAGGTCGGGTTGCCAAGTGGCTATAAATAGCCCACCCCCTACAACCATAAACGGTTGGCTGCTCAGATTGAAAGTACGGCTTTTGTCGTTTGAGAGAAACCCACCTCGAAGCCTTTGAGAGAGAATTCCCTGCGAGGATAAAGCCCTAACCACCAGAGCCAGATAGAATTGGGCATCACTTAAGTCTTCTTGTCTGTGTGATCTGAAGACTTATTACACTTGAGGACTGTGCATCCTCCAGCCGGTTAGGCGTCGCGTTCTGAGCATCCAAGAGACATTGTGGATTGCCGGTGAACGAAGTCTGTGGAGGTTTGGGATTCTACCTTGAAGACTTACCAGAGTGATTGGGCGAGGTCTATGTGACCTTAGCTCAAGGAGAATACGGTAAGGACTGGGTGTCCTGAGCTGCGTGTTCAGGACTGTGTGTCCTAAGGTTTAAATACCTAGCCGCTCCAACCAGACGTACAGTTGTCACAGCAACTGGAACTGGTCCAACAAATCATTGTCTTCAATGAGTCACTGGTTTCATCTTCACTTCACTTTACTTACTGTTACTCCTTGTGAAGTCTTTGTATGTTTGCTCTATCATTTGTCTTCACTGAGTGACTGCGTGTTCTGTTTGGCTTCACAATATCTTCCTACCTGATCCTTACTACCTAGCTGCTATTAGTCTTTGTGCTTTCACTTCATTGAATACTTGACTATGGTTTGCCTAGTGTAGCCTACCTTCCGCTGCATGGTAATAGTTTTAATTTTATCGTTTGTCTTCAAAACTCCCATGTTCTGAAGACTTTCATAAAAATCGCCTATTCACCCCCCCTCTAGTCGATATAACGCACTTTCACTTCGCCTTCTCACCGGAGATCGGGTCGCTGCGTCTTCTTCACCTCCTGCCCGAGGCCCTGCAACAGCCCTAGTAGCCGCCGTCCCCTGCCGGTGGTCTCCGCTGTCCCGATGCACCTCCGCATGCTGCTGCCATTGACGCCAAGTGAGACGACTAACGAACGAGCAACGTCTTCGGGGGTTTTCGCCAAGTCCCCGCTCCGATGAATGTTTTGGAATCGCCAAGTCAAACCTACAATGCGAAGACCATGTACAACTACTGATCCGGTGGATGTCACCAAGTACCTTTACTGACGACCTGAACATCTACGTAACGTGTACCACTACCACCGTCTTCGGTAATCGCTAAGAACGACAAGTACGTTGACGCCCGATGCATAGAACAACTACCGTCGCCGATGACCCGGGTAGCGGAAATGCCATGTACCCCTTCGAGTTGACGAGATTGGCAAGTTCGAAGACCCCAAGTACCTCCTCAAAATGACCGAGTACCACTATCGTCGACCCTCAAAGACTCCATGGACGTCAAGGTCCTCGCCGTGACCCCGAACTTCTACCGAAACTTGTGCGACTAAGAACGTGAACGACTACCGTCGCCACGAGAACGACTACTTCCCACAACGACCCGTGAACGTCTACTTCCTCTACATTGCACCGAATCCGAACCATCCCGTTTGCACGCTTTGAAGGTATAACCCCGAGACGATGCTCGTGAGCGAATGAATGCATATTGTATGAGATGCACCCTTGTTCGCTTCGAGTCCGAACTGTCGGTGCACGTTGCCCCTCTTTTGCCTTGTCACCGACATGTGGTAACCCGGTATCCGGGAGCACCCCACCATCCTTGCATGACACGCTCCCTTCACTTTTCCTTTCACACCGTTATCTCCATGAGCTACCGGAACCAGAATGTTGCCGTGGCACCATTTCCATTGTAATTGTCGTGGCACCCCTTTCGTTTCCGCCATGATGACAATGCTTCATATCATGATCTTGTCAATATTTCCAAATTGCATAAAACTTGCATATGCCATCCGCATCATGATAACAACTTCAAGAATGTTTAAAATTGTTGTCTGCATTAAATTGCCAAATGCTTATGGGGATTTTTCCGGATTTGTTGTTTGTTATATACGGTCCCATTTAAATTGCTTAGATATATAGTTTCTTTATGCTTCACCTCTTGCCATGTTTAATAACATTTAATATTGTTGGGTACATAAATGAGAGAGAACTAAATAATTGATGTGGTGTTTCATCAATATGCAATATTGAGCTCCACTTAACTTGTAGTTTTTCTTGTGCACTTTGCCATGCCATGCCTCCTTAAACTGGACATGCATCATACTTGGTTGTGCATCATGCCATGTTTATGTGATGGTTGTTTACTATGTTGCTTGCTTCTTACCGGGTTACTTCTCTCGTTAGCTTCGGAGTTGTGAGGATTCGTTCGACTACGTCCGTTCATCTACTTCTTGGACTTGTTCTTGTTCCTTGCGGGATCACAGGCAAGATGATCATACCCTCGAAATCACTTCTATCTTTGCTTGCTAGTTGTTCGCTCTTTCTCTATGTCGCGCTACCTACCACTTGTTTTATCATGCCTCCCATATTGCCTTGTCAAGCCTCTAGCCCACCTCCTAGCAAACCGTTGATTGGCTATGTTACCACTTTTGCTCAGCCCCTATTATAGCGTTGTTAGTTGCAGGTGAAGTTGAAGTTTGTTCCTTGTTGGAACATGGATATTTTGGGATATCACAATATCTCTTATTTAATTAATGCATCTATATACTTGGTAAAGGGTGGAAGGCTCGGCCTTATGCCTGGTGTTTTGTTCCACTCTTGCCGCCCTAGTTTCCGTCATACCAGTGTTATGTTACTTGATTTTGTGTTCCTTAAGTGGTTGGGTGTTATGGGAACCCCTTGACAGTTCGCTTTGAATAAAACTCCTCCAGTAAGGCCCAACCTTGGTTTTACCATTTACCTCACCACCACCTACTTTTCCTTTGGGAGTCGCGCTCTCGAGGGTCATCTTTATTTTAACCCCCCCGGGCCAGTGCTACTCTAAGTGTTGGTCCAAACTAGAGCCCTTGCAGCGCCACCTCGGGGAAACTTGAATAATGGTTTTAGTTGTACGGATTGCTTATCCGGTGTTGCCCTGAGAACGAGATATGTGCAGATCCTATCGGGGTTGTCGGCACATCGGGCGGCTTTGCTGGTCTTGTTTTACCATTGTCGAAATGTCTTGTAACCGGGATTCCGAGACTGATCGGGTCTTCCCGAGAGAAGGAATATCCTTCATTGATCACGAGAGCTTGTGATGGGCTAAGTTGGGACACCCCTGCAGGGTATAAACTTTCGAGAGCCGTGCCCGCGGTTATGTGGCAGATGGGAATTTGTTAATATTCGGTTGTAGAGAACTTGACATTTAACTTAATTAAAATGCATCAACCGCGTGTGTAACCGTGATGGTCTCTTTTCGGCGGAGTCCGAGAAGTGAACACGGTCTTGTGTTATGCTTGAACATAAGTAGCTTCACGATCACTTCTTGATCGCTTCTAGCTTCTCAACCGTTGTGTTGCTTCTCTTCTCGCTCTCATTTTGCGTATGTTAGCCACCATATATGCTTAGTGCTTGCTATAGCTCCACCTCACTACCATTTCCTACCCATAAGCTTAAATATTCTTGATCTCACGGGTGTGAGATTGCTGACTCCTCATGACTCACAGATACTTCCAAACAGTTGCAGGTGCCGTTGATACCAGTGCAGGTGATGCAACCAAGCTCAAGTGGGATCTTGATGAAGATCTTGATTGATGTTTTATGTCTTTTCCAGTTGATCAGTAGTGGAGCCCAGTTGGGACGATCGGGGATCTAGCATTTGGGGTTGTCTTCTTTTATTTTGGTTCCGTAGTCGGACCTTGATTGTACTCTGGATGATGTATGTTTAATTTGTTATTTGTGTGAAGTGGCGATTGTAAGCCAACTCTTTATCCCTTTCTTACTCAGTACATGGGATTGTGTGAAGATTACCCCTCTTGAGACAAACCTACCATGCGGCTATGCCTCTAAGTCGTGTCCCGACACGTGGGGGATATAGCCGCATTGTGGGTGTTACAAGTTGGTATCAGAGCCATCCCCGACTTAGGAGCCCCCTGCTTGATCGAATCGCTGACGTTGTTGAGTCTAGAACAAAATGTTTTGAGTCTTATAGGATTATATATTTCGGAGAGTAGGATTCTTTTTACTCCTCGGTCCCTTCGTCGCTCTGGTGAGGCATCCTGGCGTAGAGTTTTGACTCTTCTCTCCTCAAATTTCACTAATTGTTTTTAGGATCACGCAGGTATCTTGGAATCGTTCTGATATTCTTGTGACGAGAACATTGTTCTTGGTGCCTCCTGACATTTAGGGGTTGTGGCAGTGTCCCGGGAGTTGAGCTCCGAGGTGTTGTCGTGACAATTTTATTGTTGCAGTTCTAGAATACCTGAGTTTCGCCGACATCAAAAATCTCTTTAATGCAGTTGTTGGTGAGATAACCTCGACGCCACCCAGTACTGGGGTGGGAGTTCAGGAGTATTGCCACAACTCGTATAACGGATGCTTTTCAAAGGTTGAGGTACATGATTTCCGAAGGTTTCTTGGTTATGTGTTGAAGGATGGATACACCTGGATGTAGGTATTGTTAGTTTGGGTGAGATATTATGCTTCCCCTGTATCCCCAACACCTGATTGCATAACCAGAAAGTTTCGGGAGTTTAAAAACGGGAATTAAAGTATCTCCTAGAATAATATTTCCAACATACACATGTTACGATATGGGATCTATCATATATTTGTTTCTAGATTATTCCGCAAGCCAAATCCTTTGTTTGGTTTTGAGTTGTGGTTTTCGAGTTGCTTCAAAGTCAAATGTTGATTCCATACCTTTTCCTATATGGTGTTCTCATATTTCTATGGGAGTGCTAATCCTTTTTCGATCATCTAGATGGTTATGCCAATCCTTTTCAATCGATGTGGTTCTCTCGAAGTTAATCCTATCCTTTCAATATTTGCGAGATCAATACTCAGTTTTCTCAACGATATCCATTCCATCTGCCCCAAGTTGCCTTTGTTTTTCCGCCCTCCCACCTTTTTTGTGCAAGGACTCGGATTTCTCAATCAAGTGTCCTTTTATTGATGGGAAGTCTCTCCATTCTTTTCCGTCAATGTTCTTATCCGGTGATTCTCAGGAAGATACTAACGGAGCTTCAAGATCATCATTCTTCGTTCTCTTTCTTCTCCGGTGGATTCAATTCAAGCTTTTGGTGTTGATCATACCCCTTTTCCTAATTTCAAATGTTCTCATGCCGGTGCACCTCTTAATCATCCACCTCTTGCTGTTCTTGTTTACCTGGAGCACTGAAGATATCACAGAAGATTCAAGTTTCTATTCGTAATCCTTTCAAGCTATTTCAAGGATGTTATCTCATAAAAACTATTTAATTTAACCGGTGCAATTTCCCTTTCAAGTAATCATTCGAAGGTGTTTCTTTTGAGTGGGCCTTAACCCACAGGTCTTTTCCCAGGATCTTACCTGACTCTTCTATTTTTTTTCGGAGTTACTCTTAAATTCTTTTCCAAGTTTGACGTAAGAATGGATTGTTATCTGTCATATGTATTTCTTCAAGATCTCTCAAATTCTTTTCATCGTTGGATCAACCTTTCTAATTTTCATTCCGGAGTATCTCAACAATTCATGGTGGTGTTTCTCATCGTCATTCTCAACATTTAAAGACCGAAGAAGAGTTTTTTCCTCCAAATCTTATCCGTTCTCTCCGAGATGCGAAGTTCTAGCTTGATGCCATGCTCTCATAATTGTTTTCGATTGTGAGAATTCTTTTCACCCATCTGGAGTAATCCAGGAGTCTTTTCAGTTTGATTCTCCGGAGCCCATCATCTCAGAATTATTCATTGAAATTTTCAGCTCTCGTTCTCCAAATCCTACTGGTGAATCGTTCAAATATCCTCTAATCAGTTCATGATCTCTTCGTTCTTGTGTATCCAAATCCCCTCAAGTATCTTCATTCGTTCTCCAATTCTTCCCGGTGATTTGTGCCTTTGCTACTTTATTTTTCAATTCTTACGGTGGTTCGTTCAAGAGTTCACTTCCTTGGTTATCATATCAATTCATTCGTTCTTTCCAATCCTACCGGCGGTTCGTTGAAGTCTTTTCTCAAGTTTGCGCTATATCTCTCTTAATCCTTTCTACGAGAATAAGTAGTATGCCAAATCCGTTGCTTGTCATCAATCTAAATTGGTGAAGGATACGCATAACATAATTCTTAATCTTGCTTCATCCAAGTGATGGATTCATTCTTCCGGAGTGTGTTCACGATGAGTAAATTCTCGGTTCAAGTGCTTCATACTTTCCTGGAGTTCCAAGCTCTCTCAATTATATCATCGTGAAGCTCCATCTAATCATTGGGAGGCTTCTATCTTGTTCGCTTCAAACCTGCAATTCTTTTATGTTATCATTTCCTATTCGGAGTTCCTTCATGGAGGCTCAACATGGTGGTTCGTCAAGGATTCTTTTCATTCTTCAATTGTTCTTCAAGTTTTTCTCTCGAAGCTAAGATCCGCCAATTTATACTCTAAAATAAACATGGTGTTCAACACATGTCTTGTTTTGAGGAGTTCAAGCATTCTTCATCTTGCATTCTAAAGTGCAATTCTTTCTACCTTATCTTTTGCGGTAGTGTTATGTCATTCTTGAAAATTTCAGTTCGTGTGTCATGATTCACAAGTTGTCCGGAATGACATATTTTAAACCCATCATTTTCAATTTGTTCATGAGATCCTTTGTAACCCATTCTCTTCATTGGAGTTATCTTGGGTTATATTTCACCTAAAGCCTTCGCTAAGGAATGTTGCTATTGTGGTGCTTATCAATGATCCATGTTATCTCTCTATCTCGGTGAAGAAGTTTTTCATCCCTTCTTTGTTCCCGATCAATCAATGTTTCTGGTGGCAGAATTTCACCTCATAATTTTGAGTAGTTTTCCATAAGCCCACATCAAGCTTATCCTTTCGTTATTGATAATCCAACAACTCCGTTCTAGCATTTGTTGTAAGCGTGCTCTCTCAAGATCTTGTTTCCCTCCGTTCATTCCATTCCATTCTTTCATTTCTTCCGGAGGCTTTGTGATGTTTCTCTTTTCACTCATCATCTTGAATTGTGAGGATCGTATCCTTTTCATGCTTGTCCAATTAACCTGAGTGTTGTGTCATCTCTTCAAGTTCTTTTCATCTTATCAAGTCTTGCAACTCTTTTCAACCGGAGTGCTGTTTGAATTTGTTCTTCCTTGTTCCTTGTACATCTCATTTCAACCGGAGTGCTTGCATGTACTTCTTGTCCATTGCAACCCTTTTCTTATGTCTTTCAACCTACAAGGTTCTCGTAATGCTCATTGTTCCTATTTTTCTAACGGTGTGTTTTCAACTTTTTTCATCTTCGTTGTATTCTTTCTTTCGATTTGTTCAGCCTCTCAAGGTTCATGGTTTCACTTGTTTGTCCAAGAAGCAACTTTGTTTTACCTCTTCCTCTTCCGTTTCTCCCCGGTGCCATCCTAGATCTCGGGACGAGATCCTCTTGTAGTGGTGGAGTGTTGTAACGCCCCAAGACCGGAGGTCCAGATGCCTTCCATGTTTTCCGAGTTTCGTCGTGTGTTTTGTTTTGCTTGTTGCATTCATCATTGCATATTTTGCATTGCATCATGGGCATTGCATCATGCCATCATGTCACTAATCTTTGCAACTTACCTAAATAAATTGCATGGATCTTCGGTCCATTTAAATCGAGGGAAGGGTGACTTCTCTTTATAACATATCCTCCCAATATTATTAGGGAGCTATAATATTATATTCCATTAATTTGGAATTTACCACAACACACGTGCATATTAAATTCCTTGGCCTTTCCTTCTTCAAGTTTTGGCTCTCTAACCTTGCCCATAATTATTTTCCCAATTATCGAGGCTCTGTCTAAATTCTCAATATTTTTGGACACTCCGAAATCCTAGACTCCATTCAAACTCCTTTGGTGCAAGTTAAATAATTTTGTATTTAACTTCCCCGATTTTGCTGGAACCACTTTTGTTGGGTTGGAAATATTCCATTAAGCCCTACAAAATATGTCCCACCATCTAATTCTTGTTGATGGACTTTTCTCTTAATTATTTCGAACTCTCTCTATTGTTTTTCTTCTAAAGGGAATAAGGGAGAGAGAAAGAGCCTACTCCCACCGGCCTCTTGGGCCTAGTCCTGCCAGGCCGGCCCATTTGCGCTGAGGCCTCTAAGGCCCAGCCCGCGCGCCCTTAACCCTAGCCTTCCCTCTCGATCCCCGACCTCTCCCTCTCTCATTCCCGTGGCCGCCGCCACCACACCCTCGATCCCCATCTCTCCCTCCTCTCGATCTCTCCCTCACGCTTCCCCTCAGCGCCATCTCTCCCTCGATCCCCATCTCTCCCTCGTCTCGATTTCTCCCTCGCGCTCCCCCTCAGCGCCATCTCTCCCCCGATCCCCTTCAAACCCACGCGGCCCCGCGCCTCCCCGCCAACTACCATCGCCTCCACACCACCAGCTAGCGTCCGGAGCCCGTCGCCGCCACCGGATCAGGCTGCGCTTCGCCGGGACCTCCCCTGCCGCTGCCTCGGCCCTGCTAGAGCTCCTCTGCCCGCCATGGATAGGGGCTCCTTGACCCTCCAGCCGCCCTTGTCGGCCTACTACCTCGTGTGCCTCTCCTGCTGCTGCACGCCACTGCCACTCTCCCCGGCAAACCTCCTCACCTCCCTTGCCCCACCGGAGCCCAAGTCCGGCGCCGCCTTGCCGCCGTCGAGCTGCGCCGCGTTCCTCTGCCCCGACCTGGCCTTCGTCCATGGCAGCCGAGGGCCACCTCGCGCCCGCGCCTCTTCCTCCCTCCATTAGGTTGCAAGCGCGCCGCCGCTACCTTCCTGCTTCGCCTTCTCGCCGGAGATCGGGTCGCTGCGTCTTCTTCAGCTCCTGCCCAAGGCCCCGCAGCAGCCCCGGTAGCCGCCGTCCCCTGCCAGTGGTCTCCGCTGTCCCGGTGCACCTCCGCGTGCGGCTGCCGTTGACGCCAAGTCGGACGACTAACGAACGAGCAACGTCTTCGGGTTTTTTCGCCAAGTCCCCGCTCCGTTAAACGTTTTGGAATCGCCAAGTCAAACCAACAACATGAAGACCATGTACAACTACTGATCCGTGGATGTCACCAAATACCTCTACCGATGACCTGAACATCTATGTAACGTATACCACTACAGCCATCTTTGGAAATCGCTAAAAACGACAAGTACCTTGATGCCCAATGCATAGAACAACTACCGTCACCGACGACCCGGGTAGTAGAAATGCCAAGTACCCCTTCGAGTTGACGAGATCGGTAAGTTCGAAGACCTCAAGTACCTCTTCGAAACACCCGAGTACCACTACCGTCGACCCTTGAAAACTCCATGGACGTCAAGTACCTCGCTGTGACCCCGAATATCTATGGAAACTTGTGCGACTAAGAACGTGAACGACAACGGTCGCCATGAGAACGACTACTTCCCACAACGACCCGTGAACGTCTACTTCCTCTACATTGCATCGAATCCGAACCGTCCCGTTTGCACGCTTTGAAGGTATAACCCTGAGACGATGCCCATGAACGAACGAATGCATGTTGTATGAGATGCACCCTTGTTCGCCTCGAGTCCGAACTGTCAGTGCATGTTGCCCCTCTTTTGCCTTGTCACCAACATGGCAAACCCGGTATCCGGGAGCACCTCACCATCCTTGCATGACATGTTCCCTTCACTTTTCCTTTTGCTCTGGTATCTCCATGAGCTACCGGAATCGGAATGTTGCTCTGGCACCATTCCGTTGTCATTGTCGTGGCACCCTTTTTGTTTTTGCCACGATGACAATGCTTCATATCATGATCTTGTCAGCATTTTCCAAAATGCATAAAACTTGCATATGCCATTGCATCATGATAACAACTTCAAGAATGTTTTAAATTGTTGTCTGCATTAAATTGTGAAATGCTTATGGGGATTTTTTCCGGATTTGTTGTTTGTTATATCCGGCCCCATTTAAATTGCTTAGATAGATAGTTTCTTTATGCTTCACCTCTTGCCATTTTAATAACATTTAATATTTTTGGGTACATAAATGAGAGAGAACTAAATAATTGATGTGGTGTTTCGTCAATATGCAACTCGTTGCATATTGAGCTCCACTTAACTTGTAGTTTTGCTTGTGCACTTTGCCATGCCATGCCTCCTTAAACCGGACATGCATCATACTTGGTTGTACATCTTGCCATGTTTATATGATGGTTGTCTACTATGTTGCTTGTGTTGGGGAACGTAGTAATTTGAAAAAAAAATCTATGCACACGCAAGATCATGGTGATGCATAGCAACGAGAGGGAAGAGTATCGTTCACATACCCTCGTAGACCGTAAGCGGAAGCGTTATGAGAACGCGGTTGATGTTGTCGAACGTCTTCACGATCTGACCGATCCAAGTACCGAACGCACGGCACCTCCGAGTTCAGCACACGTTCAACTCGATGAGGTCCCACAAACTCCGATCCAGCAGAGCTTCACGGGAGAGTTCCGTCAGCACGACAGCGTGTTGACGGTGATGATGTTGCTATCGACGCAGGGCTTCGCCTAAGCACCGCTATGATATGATCGAGGTGGATTATGGTGGAGGGGGGCTAAGGGATCAATGATCAACTTGTGTGTCTACAGGTGCCCCCTGCCCCCATATATAAAGGAGCAAGGGGGGAGGCCGGCCGGCCCTCTATGGCGTGCCAGGAGGAGTCCTCCCTCTTTCCTACTCCTACTAGGAGGGGGAAAGGAAGGGGGAGAGGGAGAAGGAAAGGGGGGCGCCGCCCCCCTCTCCTAGTCCAATTCGAACCAGAGGGGGAGGGGCGCGCAGCCTGCCCTAGGCCAGCCCTATCTCTCTCCACTATGGCCCATAAGGCCCATTATTTCTCCTGGGGGGGTTCCGGTAACCCTCCGGCACTCCGGTTTTCTTCGAAATCACCCGGAACACTTCCGGTGTCCGAATATAGTCGTCCAATATATCGATCTTTATGTCTCGACCATTTTGAGACTCCTCGTCATGTCCGTGATCATATCCGGGACTTCGAACTACCTTCGGTACATCAAAATACAAAAACTCATAATACCGATCTTCACCGAACTTTAAGCGTGCGGACCCTACGGGTTCGAGAACTATGTAGACATGACCGAGACACGTCTCTGGTCAATAACCAATAGCGGAACCTAGATGTTCATATTGTCTCCCACATATTCTATGAAGATCTTTATCGGTCAAACCACATAACAACATACATTGTTCCCTTTGTCATCGGTATGTTGCTTGTCCGACATTCGATCGTCGGTATCTCAATACCTAGTTCAATCTCGTTGCCGGCAAGTCTCTTTACTCGTTCTGTAATGCATCATCCTGCAACCAACTCATTAGTTACAATGCTTGCAAGGCTTATAGTGATGTGTATTACCGAGTGGGCCCAGAGATACCTCTCTGACAATCGGAGTGACAAATCCTAATCTTGATCTATGTCAACTCAAAAAGTACCATCGGAGACACCTGTAGAGCACCTTTATAATCACCCAGTTACGTTGTGATGTTTGGTAGCACACAAAGTGTTCCTCCGGTAATCGGGAGTTACATAATCTCATAGTCATAGGAACATGTATAAGTCATGAAGAAAGCAATAGCAGTAAACTAAAACGATCAAGTGCTAAGCCGATGAAATGAGTCAAGTCTATCATATAATTCTGCTAATGATGTGATCCCGTTTATCAAATGACAACTCATGTCTATGGTTAGGAAACATAACCATCTTTGATCAACGAGCTAGTCAAGTAGAGGCATACTAGTGACAATCTGTTTGTCTATGTATTCACAGATGTATCATGTTTCCGATTAATACAATTCTAGCATGAATAATAAACATTTATCATGATATAAGGAAATAAATAATAACTTTATTATTGCCTCTAGGGCATATTTCCTTCAGTCTCCCACTTGCACTAGAGTCAATAATCTAGATTACATAGTAATGATTCTAACACCCATGGAGTCTTGGTGCTGATCATGTTTTGCTCGTGAGAGAGGCTTAGTCAACGGATCTGCAACATTCAAATCCGTATGTATCTTGCAAATCTCTATGTCTCCCACCTGGACTTGATCGCAGATGGAATTGAAGCATCTCTTGATGTGCTTGGTTCTCTTGTGAAATCTGGATTCCTTTGCCAAGGCAATTGCACCATTATTGTCATAAAAGATTTTCATTGGACCCGATGCACTAGGTATGACACCTAGATCGGATATGAACTCCTTCATCT